>NW_024524155.1:2831379-2990151 GCF_017590135.1 Pyrgilauda ruficollis | reverse complement strand
GGGTGGGGGGGAGGTAGGCAGAAAAATATTGAAAGGTTTCTTCTTTCCTGCCAATTTTTCCCATCTTCTACCTCAGTTCTGGCTGGATTCCCCCTTCCCCCTGTCCTCAGCTAGCACTGCCAGGCTCAGTCCTCCTCACCCTAGCCCCCCCTCCCCAAGGACAAGCAAAGTTATTACAATAATGAATTAGCCAGGCTGCTTACTGCTGCCAGTGGCGAAGGCAATTATCCCACTCCACGTCCCCAGCCACCACTCAGCTCCCTCATAAAGAGAGGCTTTTGGGGCCGCTTTGTGCTTTGATTGGAAATGAAGAGATTGCTAATTAGGGAACCCCTGCTGGGATCGGGCTGGCAGGAACAATGGTGAAACGGACGGAGCACGCGTCCATTTACAGAGGGGGGGAGAAGAGAGAAATGTGAGCCCCTCTGTAATGTAGTGCATCCTCTACTCACACCATAAACAACAGGGCAGACAATTTTATAGAGATTTTCACCTTTTAAAGTATGCTAATTTGTTTATAGAAAGCAATAATTTGGTGTGTGTTTGCATAGGTCAAAGCCTGTAGTTTTTGTGTACAGTATGCACTGACGCATGCGTGCATGCATACGCTCTTGAAGAAAACGCCTCTGGAAACAGCTGTGGGTACCTACACAGCTGACCATGTCCTTCTTGTTATTCACTGGGAAGCAGGCATCAATCCTGCATTAACAGGGACAGATGCTTAGAAAAGCCTGTTGATGAGTATTAACATGGAATTTTAATGCCTGATTCACAAATCACCAAAGTTGAAAATGACTTACTGAATTAGCCAGTTCACCTGAGGCTTGCCCAGGAACCACTTGGACCTCCAGGAGGAGAAAATTTCACCATTAACACAATATTTTCTTATACTCATCCTGAAATTTCTTCTTAATTCAATTGCTCTAAATACCTATGGAGGGTCACAGGAGCTAAATTCACCTTTCTCATCTGACAAACTGTACACCAAAAAATTAGAAAAGACCTCCCTCACAGTGCACAAGCACACCTTGATGACTTCACAAAACTGCACCAACAGCCCTTATACACAAAGCATGCTGTGGTGTTGGGCTCTAGTGACTTTTAACTCTTGTCAAAGAAAAAAATTTCTCCCCCAACATTTCAACATGCAAATCTCACCATTTATAAAATACAACCTGACAACAAAAGCAAATGTCTCATCTTTTTGTGCAAAGCTGTTAGTAAGCAGTTGGAACCTGTCGTGCATTACTTGGTTAACTAAGTAATTGCATCAGGGGAACATACAAATACCACGTTAAAACTGAAAATACAGTTTTCAACCATATATTTGACTTGCCATGCAAAAAATTTGTATACTGTTGATTAATGCAATGTATACACTATACACTAAGTGATTTATGTAAACTAAAGCAAATTTCAAATTTGAAGATTGAATTTACATTTCAGAATTCCCTTGAAGATACTGAAGCATTTGAATATACAAGTGTAATATTCCCTGAAAATATTTTCAGTAAAGCACAAGTCTAAACAGAAAGTAATTACTAAAGGCAGAAACACAGCTGAACTGAAAATGACTTTCAAATTCACAGACTATTTGTCCCCGCTGTTTGCTCACCTCTAGTGTTTATATCCTTTCAAACAGTTGTAGGTAGTTTTCATGTTCCCTTCTTAGTCATCACTTAGCCAAGCTTCACATATTTAGTTATTTTGATCTTCCCTCATAAAAACAATCCCTCCAGCTCTGTTATAATTTTTTTTTGTTCTTCTCTTAATACCTTCCAAGTTTCCTCTGCATTTTTTTGCTGCTAGTGCCCAGAGCTGAACATCTCAGCAGAACACGCCCTCACTGCTTGCTGGTGTCCTGCCTGCACACAGCACAATCCAGCCTCGTTCAAAGGCCAGTGTCTGCAGCCTGCCCACTCTGCTCCCCTGGCCTGTCATGCTACATTGCAACACAGATGAGACTGGTCTGTCACTACCATTCCCCCAGACTCTCTCACTCACTTCTCACCGGTGTTCCACTTACCTGATGGGAGTATTTCCCCTTGTGCAGGTATGCAGTCGGAAAGTAAAGCCCTGTGCTAAAACCATGCTTAAGGTTGTTTTAGGTTGCTGAAAACCCTGTAGTTATCTACTGCATGCATAAAACCTGTCCACTTAAAAGCAAGGAAACATCCACCTAGTGACACCAGAAGCCAACTAGTAACGTGGTGTACAGTGGCAGAGCTCATTTGCTTTCACTGCAGCTGTACCAGTTTACACCAGCTGAGAAGCTATTTCCATAAGTCTTGGATTGCCCATATCACAAACAATCACAGTCAGAGAAAGTACAAAGAAGGGTATATTTCACTGCAGCAGCTGTTACTGTGATGTATGAAGCCTCTTTACCTTGATTTCACAATCTAAGCTTTTACATGGTAGGGATACAGCTATACTGAATGTACAAGCAATTCAATATACCTACCAATTGGTGCAGGAATTCTTTAGTAAAGCACTTACCATTGCACTCTTGATAATCAAATTCTTATTTAACAGAAAAGGAATAAAACTCATGGTAAAATTATGGATGGACAGGCCACCTGTATTTGAGACAGATGAATGGGCCTCATTACTACATCCATTCACAGGGTCTGATTTTGACTAGCCTAAATATCCTAGCAAAAGGGGATGAAAGAAAGTGGCCTTCTCATGGCATTATAGCAGGCAGGGCAGGGGGGCACGATGGAAGAAATTATCAAATGTTCTAAAATCCTGAATGACAGAAGAAAGCCCATTCTGTCTTAGAATGATTCTATTATGCCCTTAGTAACACGCTACTGGCTCTGTCCTCATGTACAACTCACTCTCTTTCAGAGCCAAACTTCCTTGAAGTAACTGCATTCTTAATGTTCATTCCTGTGTAAAGCTGGGAAATATGAACATAAAAGCACCCAATCCAGGATTTCTTCCCCAAATTCTTCCTGAAGCAGCACAACCACATTCTGCCACAGAGTATGGACAAACCCCAAAGGCTTTGGAGTGTATTGAATTTCTTTCTCTAGTGGATTCAAGTGTAAGATTTTGTATTTTAAATTACCAACGAATCGCATCCCTTCCTGCCCTCTGCAGAAGTGTAGATTTTCCCTTAATTTGACACAAATATGTGCTACATTCACAGAGCATAAAACTACATTGTTCCTGCCTATTTGTTTCCTTTAGAAGTTTAACTTTTACAAATTCAGTTGTAGAAAAATGAAGTCCCTCTACTTAAGCTCTTTAATGCATATCTGTTGCAGAAAGCAGAGGTCTTACCATCCTTCTCAACAGAGCCACATTTGTCCTGCCTCCTCCTTTGTGTTAGCACATGTGTTTGTACAGCTCAGATTGAGGAGCTGGTCTGGGTTAAAAATTCCAAAAGGTTGGCTTAATTCAAGCTGACCACATGTAGGATTATTGGCAGTCCAGCTGAGCACAAACACCTGTACATGGCACATGGCATGCAGTAGTTGGGAAAGTTGTGAAACCATTAGTGATGTCAAAGGTTTCTTAAAAGCATTCATATACGGGGTATTTTTCTTGGAAAATGTCCCCATTTGTGTAGATAAATGATGACATGGTTGAGACAGAATGAGATTGAAAGACATAAGTTACTGAACTGAAAAGCATGGTGCTGTCATCTAATACCTGCTTGAAACAAAACCTATCCAATGACAGATCTGAGAAGCATAATAAATTTAATTCCAAGAATAGGCTAAGGGTTGACCTGATCTAATTGTAAGTGGGGGAGAAATTAATCATAGAAAGTTCTTTAATCTAGCTTTAAAAGAATATAAGACAAGATTCTTCTTGGTATCTGAAACTAGACAAATTTCACTTAGCTGTAAAGGCATTTTTAAACAGCCAGAACCAGCCATAGGGACCACTTGTCATGAGGCATGCTGGTTAGTCTATCACAATGTCTCTAAATCAAGGTTGTATGTCTCTCTAGAAGATGTTGATGTTGAGATACTTCCCAGACAAGTGCAGGAGTTGCTAGGTGGATTTTAGATTTTAATGCAGTTAGGCCTAAAGCATGAGTGGCATGGGTCTGCCTTAAAATCTGTTGAGAGTCCTCGTGGTTCTCTAAGAGTTGCAGAAAACAAGACAAGTGTTCCAAGACAGCTTCTGCTTTGCGTAAGCTGTTCACTAAGTGAGCTGTTTGTCCAGTACTTGTTTGTTCCCAATAAGCTTCGATTGAGACAAGTCATACATGGCTTTCCTAAGGCAATTTCTTATACATTACAGTAACCCTGCTATGAAAAATTACACATTTTTGCCAGAGTACATATGCTTTATCTACCAGAAAGTATATAGCATATACAAAGAATGTGTAAAGGCTAAAGGCAAATGTTGTGCAGTGCACAAATCTTAAACAGGAAAAGTGGTCAGTTAAATTTGTCCATGTCTTAAATTCAATAATCTTTGGGTTGGTTAGAGGTGAAGAAAATGAGACTTAATTTTTTTTAAAATCTCCTTTACTGTTTTGAAATTTAGTTCAATCTTCATAGAGCAAGTTGCCAATGAGGAAAAATACTATAAATTCATCACATCATGGTTACAAAAGGGTGAAGAGATCTGCTTGTAAATCAGTCAAGCCCAATATATTTGCCTTGTATCAAGGTTTGCTTACACTACTACAGTACTCATTTTCAGCGTGGGTGCATTGAAGTCAAGCTGAGAAATCTGCTGTAACACAAGCTCACAAACAAGAGAGTCCTCACATATTCTGGCTAACTAAACATGGCTCTAGTTTTAACAGATAAAACAAAACCATCATTTCATTCAGACTTTCATAGTATTGGGGGAAACAGTGTTCTATCCTTCTCCATTACATGCTCATTCAGTACTTTATTGCCTACTGAAGTCTTCTCAAAGGCACACACTGTTGTTCTGCAGCTCCCTCTGATTTACATCATTGCAGGCTCTGTTCAAAAACTGATCACCTCTTCCCTCTGCAACATCTCTCAATAATCAACCTTGCTTTCCTACTACAACTTACTGCCCCTTGGCTCTCAGCAAGGAAAAGCTGTATTGCCTTTTCTCTAAAGGGATCACACCAGCCTTCTCATCCTTCTGGATTCTATCTTTTCATAAGGATGACCTAGGACAAATTACGTTCACCTCATCAGGAAAGGCATAGAACTTAGAAAAATATACTTTACATTTATTGAATATTTTTGAGAGTTTTGTTTACTCTGACATGAAACTATTAAATACTCTGGCTGAATTCAGTGAGGTATCTTTTGAAATCACTTTCTGAAACAACAAGGAGCAAAAGGCCTTGATGATACAGTTAATTTTTAGGAAGACCAAGTCATACTTAATAATCTGAAAAGCTACACTAGCACAGCTTGGGGGAAGAGGAGCCAGCAACCATCAAAGTAATTTGTGGTCTCAGTTTCAAGTACCTGACTGAAGAAGCAATCCCTGAATCCTGGCAGATGCAGACTTCCCTTATAGAGCTCCAGTGCTGCACCCATTTGGGCTGCAGCAAGGCTGGCCCGGACCACACAGGCAGGACTTGCCAGGTGGTAGCCTCTTGAGAAGGTCCCTGTCCAGTCTTGAGACAGAATGTCCCCCTACACACAAAGAGCTGCTACCTTTGACTGGCCTTGAAGATAGGTTTAAAACAGAGAAAGGAGTCACTAAACTCAAAAAGTAAAACGTTCTTAATAGAACCACAATAAAGATTGTACAGCAGCTCCAGAGACTGATGCAAGGTTGTAGCAGGGAGCAAAAAAACAACCCTATAGAGTCTACTGGAGGCAAAAAGCATTTAGAGACAGGACTTAAACCCAAAACGTATCAAAGAGTGTAAACAGTGAGGAAGGAACTGGAAAACATGAGAGAACAAGGGAGAAAAAAAAAATTTAGAAAATTGTTTCAACTGTGTAACCATGAAAATTTCTATTGTAGTAGAAGGAATTTACCTGCACAACTGTCATCCCAGGAGTGAAAGAAAGCAAATTGAAGAGAACAAAAAGAATGGAATAACCCAAGAAGCTTTTCCACCTCTGACTGTTGTGATCTCACAACCTGGAATATTTGGTAAACTTAGGATATTTGTAGCTACTATCACAAAACACACACAGAAAACAGAGGACCAACACCCCCCCCCCCCCCCCCCACCACCACCACCACCAAATGAGTGGTATGTTACTGGTAAGAAACAGTTTTCCATGCTTGGAGGAGGTTTTAGGCTTCCCCTTTAAGGGACATTTAAGTATGGGACTATTTTTTCTTCCCTAATGATAGGAGAAGGAAGTGAAGGAGGTCAGAGTCCTATAGATCTCTGTGCACTCCCTATGGTCTAGTTTAGGAGACTTAAAAGGATTCAGATTAACTGGGGTGGCTTTGTTGATTACACACAGAGAGGAAAATGACCCCATGTGTAAGTGTTTCCAGGACAGCTGCTCCGTTGGTGAAACACTGCTGCATTCCAGAAATAAACTCCTACAGTCAAATTAGCAGCTCAAGTCCTCTCACAGAAATGTGCCTTTACTAAAGTTGCAGCGTTTCCCAGATGAATGGGAAACCAGCAGCATAAATTCCTGCTTAGCTCCACTTTTAAATAGAAAATGATACAAAAAGATGTTTGTACAATATCAAATCATTCTTCATAGTCACATAATTGCCCCACATTATTGATGGGCTCCAAAAAAAAAAGAAGTTTGGAATATTTCTGGGTGGGTTGAAAGAGCTAAATCTAGAATGGTTCCCCAACACTTCAGGCCTGTCACAAGTTCTCCAGGTCTGAGGGCTTATCAAGATTTCAGTATGAAAGATTTTGGGTTGATTCCCATGCACATCAGTACCTAGCAGTGCAAAGTACCGAAATATGCAAAAGATTACAATCTACATGTGAAGCAGGATAGGAAGCACTGCTGTCCCTGGCCTGGCCTCTTCTAAGTCCCAAAAAGTAATGCACAGCTGTCCTCTCACCACAGAGGTGAATTCTGGCCCATGAAAGTAAATGTGCTCAGAAGCCTGAAGTGATTTCACGTCTTATTGAAAACATACAGCAGCAAAATTACATGAGACTACATGAGCTTCCAAGCTTACACAGGTTTACAATTACAAATTTACAGATGGCAGCTTTGGTAAAGGCCCAAGAAATCCTGCGGCGGAAAAAAAAAAAAAAACCCACAGTTTTCAGCAAATAAGAGGGCACATCTTCAGTACTCTGGGCTCACAGGATAGGTGTTGTACAAGAAGCATGCTCCACCATATAACCACTGAGTGCAAGATGTTTGTGGTCCTTCCTCTTTCTCACACTGTACTCTCATCTTAAAAGCAAAATATCTTCTTCTTCTCCAATTTCCTCCTCTGTCAGGTAAAACCTGGGAAGGGGTTCCCGTGTGCTGCACTGCAGAAAGAAGTTCTAGAGGGCATGTCACTCCCTCTCACTCACAGATGGGAAAGTGGAAGCCGGAAGCTATTGACAAATTATAAGGAACAAGTACCAGCAAGACAAGGGCCCTGCTGGCTGTTCTAAGGTAGTGACCATTTGCTTCAAGAAACCTTTGCCAGCTGATGATACAGCAATGCAAAGCTCCTCTGCCTCAACATGCCACCAAACCAAAAGCCATCGGGTTGACTAAACCTTCTGCAGAGCTCGGCATTACAGAGCAGAGGATGTGATACATGGAAACAAACTCCCAGCTGCTGCGTAATGTGGCCTTGAACATAAACACCTGAAAGGGTCCTCCAGCCCACTGCCCCTTTGGGCCTAACTTCTGCCCTGAAAATGTTACCTCAAGAACCATGCAGTCAGTGGGAAGGAACACAGTACCACACAGAAAGGGTAAATTCAGGAAGAATAGTTTCTGCTTAGCTCAGTCTTGCTCCATGGCTGCAATCTTCTCTTCACTGCCACTTTTAAATTGGCGTAGCTTTTCTATCCTAGGGACTTTAGCAGCTTTAGAAACACTTCCTATAGCAGGAGAAAAACATTCAGGGTAAGCAAGATTGGATATCCCAAAATGTAGATTCTACATATCTGTAAAAGAGTATCATGTAAACAACTAACTGCAAAAAGTGACAACACTGAATTCAGTTGCAAGAAAAGTTATTAGCAGAGCTACACCAGGTCAAGTTAAGATGTCACTTTGTCCCTCTGATATCAAACCTGAAATTCTACTTCTGATATCAAACACTAACATGTGCTCAGGGAAAGACTATAAGAAAGGAGAGGTTTTCTCCTGTTCTTAACCTTGTTGGGAGACCTCATAACCAGTATGTTGGCAGCCTGTGGCTTAGGCAGTTCTCTCTAGACCATAACATGTACTTGCCACTATTGTGTCCATATGTCCAATAAATGCCTTTACGGGGATATCTTTTTGAATCCATTCATAACTTGGTCACTGAATGACACAGAAAAAAACCCCAAGGCTAATTTTATGTGATATGGTATTTTAATTGTTTTATTTAAAGCACTTCTTTATAAAGAGAAAGATGACTCCCTCATTGGAAAAAGTAAGGAAAAGACACATGTATGTAAAGATACTGAGAACATGTAGCAGAGCTCTCTTCTTAGCTAAGAAAGTGGAAGTGATAATTTTGCAAAGCAAAGAATTAGACAAGTGTTACACAGGAAAATACAGGCCTATGCTCTTTTTGGTATCTTTTTGTTATGTCTGTATCAGCGAAGTCACCTGCACTCCCAAGAAGCCACACTTTCAGCAATATAATACCACAAATTCCTGTCTCAGTTGCCCTCATCTTTCCTCTAGCCACAGGACTTCCTGACTGACTCTACCCCTAGTAGTCTCTTTGTTTTGAATCAAATTGGAAGCTCTTTCAGACAGAAGCTGTCTCATGGCTAAATGCAGCAGCCCCAGCTGTAGGAAATGTGTCATGATGCAAACAACAAGAGCAAAACAGAAGCAACATCCAAAGCTGCCAGTAGAACTCATCACTATAGTCTGAGAGCTAGTTAAGAAGTAGAACAGTCACAGCATGAGATTTATTAAGTAGATAATAACTTTACATTACATAACATATGATGTTGCATACTATATTAAATTCATTATTTTGAGCCTTGAATGTTCAGCTACTGATCAAGTCCCAAAAGAAACATAATTATATATTCTATTATGCATTGGTGGTTATTAATACCATATCTTTTTTTTTAAAGAATATAGCTGGCATTACTTTTTAGTTGTTCCCTGAAATCTTGTGGTATAGACACTTTTCTTAAAAAAAAAACTGCAATTTTTCTCATAATCTTGTTTCACATGGTTGAGACATAAAGTCAAACATCAAGTGCTGCAATAAAGTTGTTGGCAACATCAAAGAGGATGAAGTATAGGAATTATATATAGGGTAATTAAATGGCTCTGTATTTTATTTGCATATCTCTATATATAAGCTGGCCTGACTCAACAAAGAAGTGTTTCACAATAGCTTTTTGGCCCTCCAAGCTTTGTGCAAGGTTTTGCAATGTGCTCCAAGTGGCCCCAAGATTCTTGGTACTCTGACCTTGCTATGGGAAGCTGCAGAGACCTGCCTGAGATTCCTCAAAACACAGCACATCCAAAAAGAGAAATGGTGCAAAGCCTGTTGAAGTACAAAGCAGAGACAAAAGGACATAGGGAGCATCATGAGCAATCTGCTCATTTATTTCTACAGGTGAGAGCCCAAAACTTGTAGTTACCAGCAGTGGTCCAGCTAACAGTGTGAGCCAGCCCAGTTCATCAAGTGCTTGCTCAGAGCTGACATTCTGCAGTGCTGTGCTCCTTGAACAAGTTTTGTGCACCCGCAGGGGTGGTGTAGCTGAGTAGCTGAAAGCACCGCTCCTCCAGCAGCCCCTGCAGCAGGTGGGTGTTTCTCCTTCTGCCACCCTGAGGCCAGAAAAAATACCTGACTTCTCAGGGCACGTTTGGTGCTTCAGTGCAAAGGAGGTGGGATGTTTCATCATCCACTTCCCATCAGCCCACACAAGTGGGCTGGCTCCTGGCTAGGAGGTGGCATTGGGATCGCAGCAAAAACAGCACTTGGACCACCCTGGTTCAACAAGTTGGTCAAGCAAGACCAACTGAGTGGTGACTGCAAATAGACCAGAAAGGTGAAGGGAAGGAAAGGGATGGGAGAGATGGATATCCTGTGACATGACAGCCTGAAACATGGTAGAATCGCACAACAGTTTGGTTTGGAAAGGGCCTCAAAGACCATCTAGTCCTACTAATGCTTCAGACCAAGACACTGCCAGCAAAGACTCAGCATGGCATTTCACTAGCTACCATTTGCAGCCAGTCTCCATTAAGCACTATAAAATACAAACATGTTCTGAGCTACCTCTGCTCACCCACCTCTCCCTGGGAGCAGACAGACAAGTGGCAAACTCAACATGTCTGGCATAGGTTTTTTCTGGAATGAGTTAGCAACAGTGCAGCTCTTCCTTTGCACTATCCTAGCTAAACAGAGGTTGTTGCTGGTACAAAGTGCCTCAAAGTGGCAGGAACAGCATTATCACTTCAGTGCTGTTTCCTGAAGGATCAATAAGCCAAGACAATCAATTCTTCTGGCTAGTCCTTATTCCCCAGGAGAAGCTGTGACTCTCATCCCCCATCATTTAACTCTTCACAAACATAGCAGCAGCCCCATTAATTCTGTCCTCCTTAAATATACATTTTCCAAACCCATGTGCCAGCAGAGATTACAGAGCTAGAACTGCTGTATCCAGGTCAACATGGTATTACCAAGAGGTATGGCCCATCACTTCAGCACAGTAGTAACATGTCTATAAATACTTGGAGCACATGGAGGCATCCTCACAACTGATTTCTTTGTACAGGACAGAGAGCACAAAGAAACTGTAGCTCTCTATCTCCAACTACTTCTCTGTGCAGGGAGTATAAGGCAGAGCACCAGCTGACACTCATGCAGAAAGGGCTGCATAGGCAGTGGATGGCATGAGCAGTCATTACAGAGAGCCACAAGAGCAGAGCCTATCTAGAGCCACACAAAAGTGAGGTTCAATCCTATGTAGCAAAAAAAAGAGTAAGAAGGATGGGAAGAAAGCTCAGGAAGAATGGAAGAATCATGCGATTATCTGCAATGTGAAAAAGAGAATTGAGATTATGGGAGGCAAAACAGGACCATACTCAAAGCCTGAGGTAACACAAAGCATTTCACTGAGATCATGCAATTCTTCACAGAGAATCAAGACTGGGGAAGTGGGAACCCAGTTAAGAGATGGGTAAAAGACATCTCATCAGTGAAGAGGCTCGCCTTAACTGAACAGGGAACCTGTTAGAGCTAGAATGGAAGAACAGCAGTGATACAAACAGCTTGGTCTAAAGACTGGCATGAATGCTCTTAAAGCTGTACACAGCAGTTTCCACCTAAAAAGCAGTGGGACTTGAGATAGGCTCCTTGAATTTCTTTCTGAGCATTAGAGACTATGCTGATGCAAGTAATCTCTTCCTAGCCAATGCTGCACTCAGAAAATCCTTGTCTCCCTCTCCCATGCAAAGATAGCATTCGCCAATATTTATAACTTGAGCATCACCACACTCTCAGTGCTACAGACTGTAGATCAAAAAAAGTATCACGGAGAAAATCCTATTCACATGAGCTCTTCACCAATCTACTTGAGTTGACATCCCCAACAGGGAAAGGCTGGAACCCCCTGTACCAGGCCATGGGGACCTGATCCAAAAGGAAAGAATTTCTGATTTAAAGGGAAGAAGTAGAAAAATCTGCCAGTGTGTAGGAGGTGGGGGGGGGAAGCCTAAGGATTAATAAAAAAGCAAACAAAAAGAAAGGCAAGCCTGGTGACAGACATACCCTCTTCTCACCCAGAAAGTTACACTCTAGGTCCTGTGAGCTTTAGGGGGATGTGAATTAAATGCCTGTTTTAGTACATGGCTATCAGTCGTTTGTTCAGGCCTACTACAAAGAGGTGATCACAGAAGACTGGGGAAGAACTTGTGGAGTACATTTCCTGCTGATCCAGCAAACACAATTACTCAGAAAAAGAGAATCCATTCTGAGAGCAGCGTGAAACTCTTGTGAGCAGGATCATTCGCATCTCACATGGCTGAGGGAAAGGAAAGGGCAGCAACTCCTTAATGAATAAAAATAGCCACTTATGCTTCCTTCTCATATATGCTGGGTATATGCTCTCCAGTATCCAAACAGCAAGATTTAGTTGAAAGATTCGTCCCTCCAAAAAAAGTAATTTCCCCTGAAGGTGCAGCACTTTTTGTAGAGATTTTCAAGAGTGCTGAGACTTTAAAACTGTTGTTACTTTGAAGATATAATGTCAACTAAACGATGTGTTTTAAAGTTTTAGACCTGCAGTATTTCCTTCCTTGACATTCCTATATTGCTATATTTTTTTAAGTAGTTGTAGCATGCAAGAACACAGTAGCTTTCTTGGGAAAGTTGAAGAACACTTTTCAGTTTCCCAGTTCTTCATAAAATGTATATATGCCAGGCAAAGCCTCACTGAAATGCAGCCACCTTCAGGGTAAACAGAAGCAAGTCATTAATAAGAATCAGCATAGCACTGGAAAGGACAAAAAGAGGAGAAGGAAGTGTATTTTGCCTGAAAGGTCAGCAGGGAAAACATAAGTATAAACTGGCCACAGCTGAATAGTGCAGGAGAGGAAAAGATTGAGGCAAAAAAAAAAAAAGGAAACTGTGACAGGAAAGAGAAGGCAGGAAAAAAAATGTTACACAATTTTCAGTTCAGCCACAGAAAGCTTTTGTTTCAAAGTGATCTGCTGTATATTCCAGTGATTAGAGGGAAAGAACACAATTAATATGTATTTCAAATGCATTTAATAAAGTACATTCTAGCTGATGGTGCTCTCCTCAGCAGGTCCAGGCACAGAGCACAAAGAGAAAGGGGCCTCAGGCATTCTCATCAGGTCGCAGTTTTAAATAATTTTAAAACTAGGGCAAGATGCCAAATCTTACCTCAAGGTGCTACATCCAGATAGACCTGTCAGCAAAAATGCCAAGTTTGGTGCATACAGGATGACCACTGATACACATGGCTCCAGACGAAAGAGTGACTTACTTTTTTAGCCAGGATTTACCACTTTTGGGCAATAAACCTGGAGCTTCATCTCAGCAAGGGTCACTAAGACTAACCTCAGACCTAGCGTATAGGACAACGCTGCTGAATGTTACACGAGAAGTAAATTAGTCTTCTATTTCCTAGTTATGCCAAAATCAGAAAACCTTATTGGTGGCTAGTACAAAATGCATTAAAAAAACCTGCGACAAAACCAAAACCCCTACCAAACAACAACAACAATAAAGTGAAGGGGGGCAACTCTTGTTCCCAACACAAACCCTGTTGTTTTCAACTATGCACCTATGTCAGTGATTCACATTTTTTCCCACGGGCAAATCAGCCACGTGGGATTTATATAGGATTGTTCTTTGCAGATCTTGGAGTTATTTTGATGGCTTTCACATATCATTTTCCAAACAGGGAAACTGAGGAACACAGAGATATGACTTGGCCACGTGTCAGAAAACAACAGGTTTCTATCCTCATTCCTTTCCAAGACCTCTTTTCAGAAGAGAGGCAGGATCATGGCACAGTCATGATTTTGTGCAGTTCACCTGCTGCAGACAAATTTTCTGAGTCCTGGCTCGGAGCAGAAAAGCTTACTGCTGGCTAGTTCACAACACACGAGCCCTTGGCAGCACAGAGGTCCTGGGCTTGCTGCAGGCAGGCAGGCCTGATCTCTGCAGCAACAGAAAGCGCTGCTCAAGCTGCCCACGCATGTGTGATGAACTCATCACAAAGGCCATCAGGCATTAATTTGGTCAATCATTCCTGTCACAGCAAATACAGTTCTTCAACTAGACTATTTGATACAAGACTCCAGCTAAACTGAAGGACAGAAAAAAATTCCTCAAAAGGCACCAGTCTACAGAGCAGAAATAGGACAATTTTGAAATTGACCCATCCGTACTTTCTTTCTATTTTTTTCTTTTTTAAAGAAAAGGTGACCCAAGAGTTAAGTAGAAACAAAAATAAAAAGCATTAAAAAATTAAATTGTGTCTTCCAGGCATTAATAATAAAAAGGCGACCCACCCTCCAATCCTTCTCATTTAGAGGAGTATTTATTTGGAGTTTCTGTTAGGCGGCTGCATGCACTGCATGCATCCTGCTTCACTGAAGAAGAGCCTTTTTGAAGCATCACTTGACTTTGTTTTAAATATCTTGCTACAGTTTCCATTTTAGCTCGTGAGATGATTATTTTCTCTCAAACTGAAGTTATACAGCAGTTGAAAATGCTGATGGCTTAACTGGTTTCCTTTTTTTTTTCCCTCTCCACAGCAGCCCTGAGGGGTTTTAACTCTTTCTTGCAGCACTGAAATCCTGCTTTTGGAGTTCAATGTTTAACTCTCGCTGGGAGACTCATAAATATTCGGAGTCACTCTCTCCCTCTCTGTTTGATTAGGAAATGAGCCTTTAACTCAATGTAATCCCCAAGCCATTAACAAAAAAGCCCTCAACAGCTCCACTATTAGAATTTCACTCCTAGCCCACAGAGGATTGAATTAGATTAACATAACTACCCGCAATCTGAGTTTATTTTCTGTGCCAGATAGAAATGTGTCTTCAGGAAAGGAAAAGAAGAGAGCTGGAGAGCAAGCACAGCATAATGAAATGTAAAAATAGATGAGAAATAGATGGACAGATGTACAGGTAAAGCGATAAAAAAGGTAAGAGTGTGAGAAAGCCACACAGTCTTTAATAACTGGCTGCTGGCTTTGGGGGGTTTATACAGAAGGCCCCACAAAACACAGAATTGTTTCAGGAAGAGTATTTTTATTCTGCTTGTGTTTACTTCATATTCTCAGGGATTTAGAGTGAGGCACCTGAGCATGCTGTACTCCAGACACCTGTGCAGCAGATTTGGCACAGGTTTTATTTATAATTCCCACGAGATGTCATACTCAGCTATGAAAGGAGAGGCGTGGAAAGAGAATCTGCATGTCAGTCATTACTTTGCAGTCAAAGAAACAAATAAACTGGGATAAAACAAAAGATGTTTGTTGGGATTTTTAAGGAATGAAAAAAAAATCATGCAATAGCATATGTACAGTAAGACAGTTCAGAGGTTGATAGGTGCTTAGTCCACAAAATGTGAATCATTAGTGAAGCAGAAACTAAATAACAAACCCTTTCTGCTACATAATACATTGGTCTTCCCTTTAACCACAGGTAACTCCTTCCCTCCAAATAAAAGCAGTCCTATAAAGCATCGATCATTATCCCAAAGGACAGTAGGTGCTGGTTTTTTTTGGTTTTTTTTTTTTTTTTCCAAAGCAGTAATAACAAGATATGGCAGGTAACAGGGCAAAATACTCACATGTGGTTGAAAGAGAAGAACAAAGTCCAGCAATTATGTGGACACAACTATAGAATAACCCAAATAAATTCTTAAGACTGAACCTTTTATAGCTTTATACTTGGAAAACTTTGATTTCTCAGATTTCTGTGAAAATGTATGGTAAATGAGGGCGGGGGAGGGGGGAGGGGGTTTTTGCAGTAATTTCCAATCGTAGTCATGCTAATATTGGTTTTGTGTAGTGAAGAAAATAATTCAGGGGTTTTTTTTTCAGCAATGTCTCTTGGTTTTGAATTCTTAGTGGGACCTCAGACCAGCTATATGATAGATTCTTTGCTGGTTACAGAGTCAGCAATTTTAGTCCTTTAATGCTTTTCAGAAAAATCTGGTTCTTTTATTACAAAATAACATTGCATTATTACAGAGAAGCAATAAATGTAATATCACGGCAAAACAAACAGAAAAGGACTTAAATAATTTAAATATGTTCATTTTAAAGTAAAACAAAAAGCTTTAATAATCAAAATGAAGCTTCATATGATGACAACGATCACAGTTTTATTTGTGAGAAAAGGGTTCATAGCAGGCAATGTGTTGTAATGATCTTTTGGGGCATTACTTGGGCATATTAATTCACCTGGTTTATCTATATCCTCCTAAAAGCCTTCCTTACATC
This sequence comes from Pyrgilauda ruficollis, assembly GCF_017590135.1. Lineage (NCBI taxonomy): Eukaryota > Metazoa > Chordata > Aves > Passeriformes > Passeridae > Pyrgilauda > Pyrgilauda ruficollis. The sequence continues at coordinate 2,974,130 of NW_024524155.1, read as the reverse complement.
AGAATTCTAGCTGAATGATGGAGTATTCATATAGGTTAAAAACTTAGAAAGCACTAATGTATACTCAATATTTTTTTATTCCTAGTACTTAAGCTAAATGCTCTATTATAAAATGCACACTGAAGAAATGGAAAATAAAAAAACTAAAGAAGAACCCTATTTGTCACCCTTCTAAAGTCAATCCAAGAAATTAATCTATCAATTATTCCTCAAAATCTGACGTTTTAACTGCGAGGCAGCTCTGGCTTTATTATTGTGTTTCTATTAGACATTTTTTCCTCCAAATTATTTTAAGTTTAGCTTCATTTTATTTGTTGTTACCTTCAAAAATGGTATATTTTGGGAATTAAAAAGTTTTCTAGAACATATATGTAGTAAGAAATTTATGCTAAAAACTTGACATACCAAAATTAAAATTGTAATATTAAGGTTTTGAGGGCTAGACACAGCAAGGTTATTTTCCTATGCTTAGAAATAAATATTAACCCTAAATTTTGCAAAAAGATGTAACACAGACCTCTGAAGCAAAAATATGAAACAAGAAAAACCTCTCATATTTTGACAAAAAATATTACACTAAAAGCTATTAACAAAAAAATCAGAGTCATTATTTTTCTCCCTATCTTCATATTTCTACTAAAAGCTATTAATAAAAAAAAATTCTGACTAATTATTGTTCTCCCTCTCTTCAAATTTCTGTTAATAAAAATACTCCAAAATTATATAATTGTTCGAACATTTTACATCTTGGCCGCTTTAAAGCAAACACCTCGTTGGTGATGAGAGAGTAAGTTCCTTTTTTGTTTGTCACTGTGCCAACTTTGCAAAGTCTTGCACCCCTCTTTTGTCATTGAAGATTCTTCAGTTGCTTTGGGACTTTTAAAATTAAAGAAACATCAACTGCCTAATTCTAAATGCCTTTAGTAAAAGCAAAATTTCATTGCATGTGTCTGATAGAAAAGGTTTGATATGCAGCTGGGGGGGTATTGGGTTTTGGGTTTTTTAATAGAGGGAAGGTTGTCACTTGGCTCTTTTAAGACAGGACTGCTAAAGTTCCCAGGTTTGCCTTTACCAGCATGGGATAAATAGCACCTGTCCTTGGTAAGCCCTTAAGCAGAGTTACGTTATACATTGACCTTTTTGGAATGCCAGCAAACCTGACTGTTTCTATTCCCAAAACAAAACTGTTCCACTCAAACTTTCATTTACTTATTTCCAGAGGAAAAAGCCACACTCAAATAGTGAAACTGCCTGATTTTTACAAAGTTCTGAACCAACTCCTCTCCTTGTGGGTCGCATTGACCTTCCTTTGACAGAGTGAAATTCAAAAAAATATTACCTGTAACTGTGTCGAGATGCTGCCATAATTTTTAGACCAGATAAAAGGATTTGTGCAGAGCAATGCTTGGATTAAAAAAAAAAAAAAAAAAAAGAAAAAAAAAAAGAAGAAACAAAACACAAGCCCATAAACGCAATATAAGATAGAAGTTCACTACTTACATGCTGCAGGCTGAGAGATGAGGCTCGAGGCTGGAGTAGAATTTCCCTTGCCCTCAGGTGTTTCTAATTGCTGATTAAATATCTTTTGGTTCTGCCTGCACCAGCCGACAGTCCCCTCTGCGTCTCTGCCTCTCTTTGTGACTAGGACACAGTACTCCGAGTCCCAACCTATAAATAGATCCCAGCTCTGTGATTGATATAACAGGCAGCTGACAAAAAAAAAAAAAAAAAAAAAAAAAAAAAAAAAAAGAAGAAAAAAAAAAAAAAAAGAAAGAAAGAAATAACCAGGTCTTAAGCAAGGCAGCAAAAGCTGGGCTTTTAACTCTGCACTGTGCCCAGGGAGGAGTCCCCCACAGTCACCCGTGGGCATCAGAAAGAGAAAGTGCAAGGCAATTACTTTCCCAGCAGCATTACAGCAACTTGAGGCATGTAAAGTGAATGAACAAAATTCACTGCACAAAGAAGGAGAGGCAAAACACAACTAGCAGACTGCATCCAACTCTTTTGCAATTTAACAAAAATAAATTCCATCTTCAAAACAAGCTGGGAATTCTGACAAAATGAGAGAAGAGTTCAGAGCTGAGTTCTGTGGGTTGGTCCAGGCATGCTTGTATTTCTGCTGCAGAATAAACCAGTGGGTAGGTTGGCAATTTAACAGCTCGGCAGTCTACTTAGGGTCTCTGCCCACAAACACTATTTGATGAGGCTGTTCCTGCAAACAAAACTGAGGGCAGTAATGGTACCTCCCTATTGACTCAGCAGAAGTTACTTAGATCTCAAGGACCTGAACCCTCTTTTCTGCTTAAGTCCTTGGCTGCCAGGAGAAAGTGATGAGTTACAAATATCAACAAAGCTCTTACAGAGGCTGAACTGGGAGCTCACCATCCGGAGAGTGACTTGAGAGAACACATCACAAATGCTGGTCTGGTCCTTTTTACCTGACACAGGGGGAATGGTCCTGGATTTTCCCATACTTAGTCCCTACAGATTCTCCTGTTAGAGCCAGAGTCAGGCAAGGCCAGTGACATTTCCAGCAGGCGGCTGTTTCTCCAAGCCTTCCCCAGCTCATAGGTATTCATTATCTCCAGTAGAGCCTTAGTGACTAGGGAGCTTCATAACAAATGGCATCAAAGGCAAGGCAGCTAATGATGAAGACCATTGGAAGAGTGGGGAAGAAGAGGGAGAATAGTAGGCAAGGAGAGGCAAAACAGATTTCATGACACTGCTGTCTTTGGCTACATCTCCTACAATCAACCCTCGCACCATGCTCCCCTCTGCCAGAAAAAGTACTAGTGCAGACAGGGTACCAGACCCACCAGCCTTCTCTTCAACATATTGCAAGGCTTCCTTGAGCTGAGATGGTACAGAAATGCTAAACTCAAAGAGCAGGATAAAATCCTCAGGCACCAAGCCCATGCTGAACTCCATGGTTCTTTGGCTCAGTGGCTAGCAGTACCTGAACTGTTTAAGCTAGTTTAGGCATGTCTACACCGCACTGCAGCTGCTGCTGTTACTGGGGTAAAGAAAGTTAGTTCAACAAGAGCAGCTATCCCAAATGAAGGCAAGGACCCACCAGATCAGAGCCAAGGTCTCATTCCATTTAAGCTATTGATTATATAGGAAGATACAGTAATTTCCTCTCTTTTGGCCAAATCCTACTGCATGCTTAATTCACCTCGTGTCAGTGTCCTTTGTGTCTAAGCTGGTAGGATTTAGTCAAGGAGTTTTACAAAAAACTACTGTGTTCGCTGGAGAGGGGTCTGATGAAGCACTGGGCAAAGACTCATGATGATTAGCCATTTTCCTCAGTTGAGCTACTGTCCTGTGTGAAGTCTGGCTTGTCACTTTGGCACAGCTGCATATCCCTCAGCTTTAAAAAACCAGAGATAACAATACTTAACACAGTGCTTTAAAGCACTTTGATATCTACAGATGAAGACCTACAAATGAAGAGGGGGAAAATAGTGTCTGACAGGCTGAGCTCCAGCATGGAAACACATCCTCAACTGCCTGCTGGCTTCTGGTCCTTCACCTAGTTGAATCAGATCTCAGATCAAAAAATTACCTGATAAACAATGAAAAATTTTATTTTTGCCCTCTGATTTGGGCTGGCTAGTACAAGATATTTTGGGCTTTAATACTGAGAGCTGTAAGACCTTTTACACTACCCATTGCCATTAGAAGGATTTTAGACACTCAGTACACAGAATAATCAGGCTGTGGCATGGCAGATGAAGGTCCCAAAACCTAAATCCAAAAGTCACTTTTGAAAAACTCTGCTATAACTGTCAGGTTGATCATTGCTGTTACATATTGCTGACATCTAAAGTTCTTCAAATACTACTCTATCAAGCTTTGGAAAAGCATCACCCTGTCCCCTTACATTGTCATGGGCTAAACTGATGCTCTGGTGGGAATACCCATGGTGTAGTCTAAACCACAAGAACTTTTTTGGTACGTCTCAAGCAGATAGCTAGGAAGTTCTGTTCAGTTCTTAGGTCCATGTCCAGTGTTATCTCTAGCATCCCATACCTACACAGCAGAAGTCCTGGGCCTAGACTAGTACCCCATTCTTCCACTTTCTGCTTGAAGGGTGAAGGGAGGAGGTCTTGACAGCATGCCACAGTTAAGTAGCATGAATGAGCTTTGAATGGAGTCAGAATTCCTCCATCCTTCCTCTCTGCCTTTAGACAGCAGGATGCATGACTTTAATTGCACCCCAGTGGGGTACCCAGCAATCCAGAGAAGATCTGCTTCAGATAAAACTTCAAACACGACTTTCCTACCCCCACTGCCAGCACCCTGGTGCATAAACAGCACTTAATTCCAGACTCCAGACTCAGGGCAAGGCAGGGAAAGAATCCAAGAGTGGAGGCCATAAGACTGAATGCCCACTCAAAACACTGTACAAAGAAAGCCAGAAGATTTCAAAAGCAGATACATTAAAAACAAAAAGAATTACAAAGATAAGCATTAGTGACTTGTAGACTCTAGAAAGGCTCACGTCTTTCCTTGAGTTACCCAAGTACAAGGTATTCTTGAGGTACCCTTTACCCATTGTAAAGTGCAAGTGCAGTATTTGCTGCTTGTTGCTTGGGAAGGTTTTTTTTAAATGCTTCTTGATAGGGCCACTTTGGTCATGCATCTGTATTTCAGTCTCAGATCCTCAATTCTACAGTGTAGGTAAAATTTCAGTGCTTGTTTTCCTTCAGACACAGAGTTTAAGTCTTGCACACGTAAATCTCGGCAGAATTTCCTCAGCTGCATTCAAGTTATTATAGAGGAATGCAAAATATACTTCCCTTTTAAAGACAAAAACAAACAAAAATTCACAGATACCTTTTTTTTTTAGATAGGGCCAAAGCAAAAGTTGAAGCTTGAAAATACTGGTCCAATCCATGTAATCTAGTTGCCTCCACCTGTACCTTAAACTATACAAAATACAGATAATCTTTGTCCCTTCTCCTGAGTGCCTCAAATGCTGCAAAGCTAATTTACATGGTGTAAGTTTAGAACTCAGAGTCAGTGCTGCTTTTATATCAGGAAATGCAGGTATGAATACAAGTATTAAAAGACAAACTGAAAGTCAGATTTGCAGTTTCCAAGGCTAGCCACAAACTATGAAGAATAATTATAACACACAATAAAGTTTCTTCATCAGAGTCATGTTACTTTGAAAGAGCCTCACAAACCCAAAATTTCTAAACAGCTGTGTTAGTGCCCTGCTGGATTTAGTGAGGTGTGAATTGCACAGATTTCAAACAGGAACTACTTAACACCAAAAATATGTTCTAAATTTTTCTTTTTTCTTTTTTTTTTTTTTTTACATAAAGGAAATTAATGTAAGAAAACCCAAACTAACAAACCTGTCCCAAGACTGAAAATTGCAAGACAAGAATAAAAGATAAAATAATTTAAAAGTTTGAATAGCAACTCTCTTCTGTATGCTTGGCACATACAGTATGACTCTTAGATCCAATAGGAAGTTAAATATACTACGCATTTTGATACAAAATAGTCTGAAAAACAGCAATTGCTCAAGAGGGAAATGCTGATATTATTGCAAGATTAGTGTTTTTTTAATTCCTCATTTAATGCCATAAACTTCATAATGCTTCAATATTCTTTTTTCTGTGCAACCAACAGCCATAGCAGGGAATTTTTCTTGCACACATTGAACACAAAGTTCATATGCTTTCATCCAGTTTTTTCATGCACCCTCCAGCATGGTTCATGCCATGTTGCCATGTCAAGTCTCTGTCACCAGCAGGGAAAGTCATACTGCTCTAATACTCTTGTAAACTTTGGTCCTTCTTTAGTTCCTATATATTTTGTTATTTTTCAGGAATGTAAAAATGACTAAGATTTTAATGCAAGCCTCCTACCAGATTTAACCATTCCAGCTAAAGATGTTAGCACTGTCCAGCTGCTGGCCAGCTGGAGATTAGGATTCTAGCAGTTCTTTGGCAGAAGGAAGTATGCAAACTTTCTGAATAGACACAAGTAAAGCATGTCAGGCTAGGACTAGGGAACTTTCCTGCATTAGGCAGCACCCAAATCTATTCTTTAATTTTTGGACCTGTGGGCAGAGAAAAGTCTTCACCTGGCACAGCTATTTGTAGAATTAGACTATGGAGAGGCACCACCTGTGGCTGCTCAAGCAGAGGTTATGCCATTGGCTTGAAGAAGAACAAGTGCAAGCACAGAAGAATGCTCCTCTCCCTCATTTTTCTGAGTCCACCAGTAATAACAATGAACCAATGAAAAATAGCTTGGCCTGAGCAACAAAACACATACCAGAGTGTGTTCACAAACTATCCAGAGCAAGCATTCAGTTCTACATGTACACACAGAAATAAAATCTGTAAGGATTTAACTAAAGCCTGCAAGCACCAGGACAATCATGTGCTGCACTACATTTAAATACACGGCCTTTGTCAGTGTATCACACACACCATGATAATACAGTCTCTTCTACCCTTACCTTGCTTAGATCCATTCTAAGCTTTCACTCCTACTACACAGCCTTTGCCTAAAAGGGCTTCTGTGTTCACACCCATGAAAAAAAAAGTAATAATAATAAAAACCAGAATAAGAATTCTTGGATGTACTCCTGCCTAAATTATGCAACCACAATATTCACTCACTGGAAACCACCACCATCCTCTTCCAGCACAGGCTGCAATGCATTCCTCCAGCGCTGGGCTGTGCATTGCATCATTTGGGGCAAGCACCTTCTGCACTTTTTTTTTTTTTTTTTTTTTTTTTGCTGCAGATGCTTTGCAGAAACTCACTACTGTTGTTGTCCCACTTGCTCAGAACCTTGTTTAGCACCAGCAAGTCCACACCTGTGCTGGCAGGGCATTAGCTGTGCACTCAGACAAAGCTCAAAGCAGCCCAGCAGCCTACTACGGTCGGCTTCAGGCAGGAGATCCTGTTTCATGTTCCCAGTGACCTTGGCGTGGCGGGGAGGGAGAGGAAGCATGGCAACTGCCATAATGGAGCTGGTACCAATTCCAATACCAGGATTAGGAGGACAAAGTGAGATTTAAGCCAGCTCTGGTGCCAGATCAAATAGAGACCAGAATCGCCAGAAACAGCTTTCCCCTTGGGTTTTTGTTTTGTTCTTAGTTCAGATTCCATCAGACAACTTCTACAAAACCCAAACAACTACATTATAACCACAGACAGGCCTAACCATGATGCCTGGCTCCAGATCTAAATTCCTTACAGCCAGACTGTTAGCTCAGCTCCCTTGAAAAAGCATCACCATCCTCCAAATTTGTGTGTCGGGGGGCTGTTCATGCTCTCTTCTCCTCTCCAGGGAAAGGCTCCACACTCTTTGTGTGTCTTGCTTGATTAAAAGGTAAATTTTAAAAAATAAGAATGATGGGAAATAACTGATGAAGTTCCTTGGAGGAAGAGGATATTCCGCTTGCAGACATCCAGATGAGGAATAAGCTTTTCCAGGAGAAGCCCTCTCATGCAAGCTGAGGGGTCTCACCTGTCCCCATTCCCATTGAGGACATGCCAACAGGCTGGCACAACGCAGCAGAGCTCTCAAAAGAAAGTGAGGTGCTGTGCGAATCCCGCAGCTTCTAAAGTGAGGAAAGACCCGCTCTGCTGTGGGTCCTACATGAGCCCACTCCAAAGCAACACCACTGATCTCAGTGCTGCCGGACCTCCCAGCCGCATTAACTGCGTCAGAAAGAGCCCTTACCTCCGCCCTGGGGCTGGGACTCTCACCCGTCTAAGGAGAAGGTGCAGCTCTGTCAAAATGCTGTCAGCCAGGTGCCACTGAGCATATCCACACAGGTGTCTGTGCCAGGTGCTGGCTGTGGGGTGGCTGCAGGGCAGCCTTAGTGAGGAGAGGCCAGCGCTAGCCCATGCCTGAAATGGCCAGTTCCAAATGGCTCCAACCCACCCACCACAGGGCACAGCTGAGCTCCTTGGACAAGATGGTGGTGTCCATAAGAAAACATGTTTAAGAAAGGGCAGAAAACACTGCACAGGCAGTGAGGAGTGAGAGAAGTCCCACAGGCACTCAGGTCAGAGCAGGAGGGGAGGAGGCACTGGAAGTGCTGAAGCAGACAGTGCCCCCATGCCCCTGCTGAGGGCACGGTGCAGCAGGTGGATATTTCCTGAAGGAACTGCAGCTCATAGCTGGCCAAGGTCAGCCCACCACAGTGTGCCACAATGGATAAACGAAAATCTGCTTCCTTCAGTAGCTCTCCCTCTCTGTACCCCAGACCCGGTCAAACAAGTGCTCCTGACCAGGTGATCTCTGGGCGGTGTTGCTAGGACTTTTGTGTCAGGCTGGATACACCACAGGGACAGGTAGGAGAAGACAGGCAACCAAAAATAACCCTGAAGAGTCCTAGAAACTGTCTTGATATTATGGGAGAGCCTATTCTCCCACACAGATCACACCAAACCCCTACCTACAATTCCTGACTGATAAGGAAATGAAACAATTTTGTTTGGGAGGCACTTGAGGGCACACATGACTTCCACAGACACAGCAAAGTGCATGCAGATGCCTGCCTCAATTCCCTTGCTGGCAGTGAAATTCTGCCACCATCATACACTCCCTCACTGTGGGTAAATCAAACACAAAATGTCTGGCTAAGCATTACCCTCATAGAAATCTCCCTAGCACATAAAGGTACAACAAGGTTCCCTTGCACCTCTGTGGAACAGAAATCTGCATTTCCAACTAAAGCCTTTTCAGCCATCTAAAACCACTTCTGAGCCCACTATATGGCTGCCAGGCCTTTGGCAGAGAGCTCTAAGCCCTTTTAAAATGTTGAACAGGTACAGACCCAGGTAGTATCCTTCCCTCCCTTGTATCTCTTTCTGTCTTTAGGCTAACCATAGCAAGTTCTGCAGAACTTTGGCTCAGCTTCCTCTTAGCAGTAAGTGAGGTGGTTTCTTCCTCTTCACTGCAATTCTGTTGTAGTCTCCTTTGCCCCCTCATTTCATCACCTCAAGTCATTGTTCATCTCAGAGTTGCCAGTCACCTCTGAAACTCTTCCAACCTGGACCCTTCCTGCTTTGCAGCCTGGAGCACCTCAAAACTCAGAGCATTTCATCTTTAAGAGAGTGGAGAGAGAGAAGGGGAAAATGGCAAGAGCCTTTTCTTTAAATGTAGTTACCCATATGTGCCAGAAAGAAGAGTTTCACAAAAAGATGTAGCATTCCTTTCCTCTACCCTCCAGGCAGCCAGAAACTCAGCTCCTCAGCATGGAGCTCATGCCACATGAGGAGCCAGGCTACAGCACGCAGAGGGGACAAGCACCAGGGGAAGTCAGTGCAGCTACAGAGCTTTACTGCTTGTAAAGCAGTCGTTCAGGATTTGGTCTGAAGATGCTTTGTGCTGAGAGAATGTGAAGGGAGGGACACACACATGGGCCCAGTAGAGAGGTGGCAGTGCCAGGGGGTACCGGGACAAGGTGCCAGGTGCTCAGACAAATGCACCACAGCTGTCCCCCCAGCCCAAAAGAGCCATGTGCTGCCAGCCAACAGAATGCAAGGCTGAGAAAGAGCCAAAACACCAACACTTTCTCTGCAGACAATCCTGGCATGTGTCACAGAGAGCATCCCCTTGTAATGTCTCTGTGGCCATCCTCCCCCTCCCCTCCCCTGCTGCGCTCCTGGAAATGCCATGGGCCACTTCTGTGCACAAAGCTGTTCTGCAGTTCATCAAGGTATTCAGAGCTGCTGGAACCTGAGCTGGAGATCGGGAACAGCACAGTCCATAGCCAACTATACTGCCCTCCATACTCCCCTCCTCCTCCCCATCCCCACCTACCCCCTGTAAAAAGATGTCACATTCACCAAGGCTTAACAGTGAGAAGGAGGGAAAAAACATCTGTCAAATTCTTAACTTCAAGTGGATTTACCCAAAGCCCCTTGGAAACAGCTGCTTGAGGAAGGTTTCTGTGGAGCCCGTGTTCCAGATGCAGACATTTGGTTGCTCAGTCCCTTGCTGTCGCTTTAGCCTGTGCTCTTGCCACACCTGGACCTGTCCTCACCTGGAATAACCAGTCCCTTCCATCACTTCTGCCTAGGGCCCTGCTGCTGTTGGGAGGTGAGGCCCAGCTCCTCTGCTGTTCCCTCCCTTAAGGAATGTGTCACGGGCACGGCCTCACACACTCATCCACCGCCTTGTGTGACTGCCCACTGAGCACTGGGAGGAAGATCTAAAGCACTCAGAGCAGCTTCTTCCCTGACACATCGAGCACCACACAACTGTCCTGTGCTTACAAGCCTGGGGAAAAAAACCCACTATGAAATCACAACCTTCCTTTATCCCCTCTGTGCAGCAATCAGCTTTGTGCCAGAAGTGCTGGATTCCGCCCCGTGCGTGCCTTCGAGCCTGGGCAGCAGTGTCACTTTGCAGCCAGGTGACAGGAACTCCAGGAGAAGTCCCATTTTTATGCCACACAGCAAATAAAGGTACATTACAAAAACAAAACTATATGGGCTATTTGAGCATGCTTCTAACAAGCTGGTTTGGATTTCAGCAGAAAGACAGCCTCATTCATTTGGACTTTATTTCCAGATGAGATCTAGGCTATATTAATTCAAATGCAAAGCACCATGAGATTGTATCTAGGCTGAGTTATCACTGAGTTAATATTCCTTAATATAGACAAGAACAGAATCTCTCTTTCTTGAATATATTTTGTGCCTTGCCATGAGATCCTGGGATTCATTTACCTGGTGAAACCCCTTGGAAACTTGAAGGACAGACTACCTTCTTCTCTTTGGAAGCCTGTTCTCCAAAGCTGTTGAGCTACATATGTGTCATTCTCCCAAAGAAATTTCTTTTTGCCACTTTATGAGATGAAAAAATTCACATTTTTAAATTTGTAAAAATGTGATGTTAGAAACCATACAGTCTGTTTTCATGTTTTCATGTCTCCTTCTTAAGTTTTCAAAGAAAACAATTCATGTTTAGAAAAAAAAGTTAATTTATTTTTCATTTTCTCCCTGGTCATTAGGCAGAAAAAGAGACTTTAGAGGCATGTGGACTGCTCCTTGTAATCATGGGACATTTCATATTTCTTGATGGTATTAGCAAATTCCTCAAGAAAATATTTTCCTAAATCTCTGTGATTCTCTCACAATATTTAACAAAACACTCAAATTTTTTAAGAATTATTTTCAAGTCTTCTGTGTAAACTACTATTGTTCTGAGTTGTGGCAGTAACTTGGAGAAATTGTTACTCACTCTAGAAAAGCTTAATCAAAGAGCAAACAAGCAAACAAGGCTTGATGCCCAAAGCCTTGATGCCCCAGTTCCTTGCCCGGAACTGCTCATCGATTCCCTCCTTCAAAGGTGATTTCTTCAGCCAGGTTCTCCGTAAGTGCAAACACTTATTCAGCTCCTTCTTCAGAATGTGTGAGACTGTGCAGAGAAACTGCATCTGCATTGCTACATTATGTTTGCAAAATGCTGCCTGTTACCTTTGCAAACATAGTTAAGTGAGTCACGGGCAGCCTCAGTGGTCTACGTAATGGCAAAATTGCAAACAAAAGCTCTTCATTACCTTTATTTAGTGTGCAGAGCAAAAGTAAGGAAGTTCATAGACAAAAATATCATTAAGGTTGTGCCCTGACAGAGATGACTACATAGGTACTATTCATCTCTGAGACTTAATGTTTCCAGATGTCTCATAAATGATAATTTTTACTTCAACTAATTACAGACACGCTGTGGTGACTCCCCAGACAGACTTTTAGGTTATTTGTATTATTATTATTATTATTATTATTATTATAAGCAGCATTCAGAACCTGTGGTCCTTTGACACTTAGCGCCACACATATGTAAATATGCAAATACGGTCTTTACTGCAAATACTTTATAATTTGAGGCCTGGTCCGCATCATTTTTGTGCAGATGTAACTACCCCACTTCACAGGAATGATTTTACAAGAATATTTCACTGAAAAATGTTATGTAACTATAACCACATTTATGTTAGTCTAGCTTACATCTCCAAAGAACCTGCGCTGAACTAAGTGTGTCGGCCCAAAGTAATATTTATGCCAGAACTGGACCAGGTTGACTATACTGGGATGCAGAACCACAGTGAAACCAGTAGAGTCTGATGAAAACTGGGGCATGCATAAGTTGAGGGCAGAGGATACAGTCAGTACAGACATCAGCAATTTTATCTGCACTTCAGCTTAAGAATCTTCTATCTGAAACAAAGATGCCTTGTTTGCAATAGCGTTCTCTGTTGTGTTTGACTGGCTTTTTAACTCTAATACACTGAGGCTGCACTGTTACTCACCTCTTACTAAATTCCAGGGAATCCACATGAATTAGCAGGATTATGAATGTCCAAAAAGAAGGAAGCTCATGCCTTACTATTCACTAGAGAATCTGCGAGACACTGACCAAACAATGGATCCTCTGATGCACTCACATGTGAGCCTCAACTGAACTCTTCTGTAATTGGGGCATTTGGACAGTGCCTGTCCCATGTGGATTTCCTGGACTCTAATAAGCATGAGCTCATCCTGCAGTCTTTCCCTAAGGTATAATAATAAGGTCTCTACCTGTCACCTATTTCATGAAACTTGTCTGAACTTAATACCTTCCAGACTCTGACTGGGTGCAAAATGCATTTGAAATTAGATAACAGATTAAAAAGCTACCCAGACTTAACCAGTGTAATCACATACTCAATGTTCCCTTAGAAAAGCAGGCCTAACAATAACTTAAAATTAAACTGACAGGGCATTTTTCTAAGGAACACAATTATCTGTATTTAATTTTCTTTAAAAACAAAACAAAACCAGACAGACAAGTGACACCCACAAGGAACAAGGCCAAGAAGAGCTGGATGTGGAACCAGTAGCCCTCACCTGTGCAGTGCTCAGCTTCTTCCTGCTCCACTCTTCTTGTGCTGCCATATCCCTCCTTGGTGATGAGCATCATCCCACCTCAACCCTAATCTGCCTTACATGAAGCATAGGAAGAGAGCAGGCAAAGGCTTCACGAGCACTCCTGGATTCTGTAATTGGTGGCAGATTTAGGGCTAACAGTTTCCTTGGCCCTTGAGATGTGCATGGACTAAGAACAATCTTTCACGTGCTGATAAATTGTCACTATTGTGCACAAACACCTGAAATTGAAAGCCAAATTATTCTTCCAGATTTAGTGCCTCTTTTTACCCGTTTCTCTGTTTTGGACCACCCCTGTTCACTCTCAATCTCTTAGGGAACTCGAGGATTTGAAGTGGTGACGGTAGGCTGCAATCTGGATAGCTGTTTTCCTTCTGTGCCCTATTGCTCCAAGGAGGGTGGGTAGATCCTCTGCATGTTCCAACAGTAGACAGGTTTCTTGGAAGGAAATGCAGCAGACAGCTACATTCTCTTGAGGCAGATCACAGGATAAATAGATCTGGCTTGTGTTGGTCCCATATGAGGTATCAGTTCTATGTCTTTGTCTTATCACTGCATTCTTCCTGCTTTGCAAACCCAAAACACTTTCTCTGAATAATCACAACTGCACTGATTTCTTCCCTCTGCAAGGGAGCCAGGAGCCTGCACTGATATTTTTAGGTAACCCACTTGCTCTGTTTTCTTTCCCCTCTGTGAATAGATCCCTCACTTATTCTAACCCATAATCTCACATACATTTCTTGTCTCTTTCGGTTCTGGCACTCTCTCAGAACTGCAAATGCAGCACCTACTGCTTACATACAGGGCTACACTATTGCTTTCTGCTGGGGTTTTCTTGTGTTCAGCCCTCTCCAAGGGCTGAACCAGAAATACGTGACCAGAAGAACAGAGCTAGAGACTGCAAAAAGACCTTGATAAAAGTAGAAAGTGGTTGAATATTATATAGAAAGCCAAGCAAAATTCCCAATGAATATTTTTATGATTATTCATCAAATCTGATAAAGATCCCATTCCAAAAGAAGGGGGGTGGGGGGTAAAAGACCCAGCCAGCAAAGGAAAGTAATCTACAACCAAAGAAGTTTCTCATCTAAATTCTCTCCTGTTTCATAGTGACAGTTGGCATAAAATATCGCTGCTCTGACATGCGGAAGCCTTGGTGCCAAGTTTGTGGAAGCATGAACAACAAAACCAGTAACAAGGCAGGAGAGGATCAGTCAGTCCTTTTGTGGCTGTGTCCAACCATGCTGCTGCAGTCTCAAAGGAGTTCCCCTTTGATTCTAACCATATTCTGGTTTTTCATTTTTTCTCATCTTCTGCTTTGGGAATCTTAGGAATGTCTTTTTACACACACCTCTTTCAGCCTATATGCTTTGTCCTACCCATCTCCTTTTTTTCCTCATGCTTTTCATGCTTGATCCCAGTCTTTCAGTTTCTCTTTTCTTTTTATTTTGGCCCACAAACAGCCCCCTTCCCCTGCATGTCAACAGCAGTGGGAAGTAACCTAATTAATAGTTTCTTGATAGGCTACCCCACACATGCACACACCCATCCCCCCAGTATCCCGCTGGCAATTCAACAGCCCTCTCTCAAGAAAGGAAAATATTTCCATACTAATTAATAACAACATCGGGTAGTTCTGGGTGGAAGGATCTGGGATTCCCATCTGGGCCTAGATCTCTCGAGCTGAAGGAGCAACTGTACCTCAGAGCACATTTCCTTTTCCAAATCCTTGTGTTATTAACTGTTTACACTGTTCTCGGTATCAAACACCTTGGCATCCTGGCTCCTATGTTAGCTGGTATCTCTGCAACCGAGTTCAGGCTGAATTCCTCCAGCACTCAGACTGTGCCTCTCATTTAGCACATGGCACTTGTTCAGAAACCCACAGTGCTTCCCTTCTCTCTTCTCCATCAGGATTCACAGGAGCCAAGGACCTTTGCATGCTGTGGTTCTCAAAGGACACAGACGCTTCTGTACCCATTTAAAATGTCTTTGCTGCTTGACTTCCCCTGACACGCACTTCCCTGTCTCTGTTTCTGCCACAACCACTTACCAAAAAAATAAAAAAAAAAAAAATCAAGCTCTGTTTTTGAAGTATTCTGCAGAGAAGGAGGAGTTCTCAGTGTTGAAAGAACTAGATGCACAGATGTTTTTCTAGAGTACAGATGTTTTTCTCCAGATGTAGTAGGATAGTCCCACTCCTGTCTTCATCCAGGAAGGGGGAAATGTATTAAATGCTTCATTAATGACCGTGTGCTTCCAGAGAAGAGGTGAAGCATATGAGAATTTTGCTGTCCTGTCTCAGAATCACCAACAAGGGACAGTTGTGCCTTCTGCCTCTAGAGGTGACCTGACACAACATGACTACTTGCTTCTTCTGCATCACAGGCCAGAAAAAAAAAAAAAAAAAAAATCAAATAAAGTGTGAGAAACACTAGTACTTCTGAAAAAAATGCAGAAGACAGAGCTCTTCCCAGTAAGAAAAACAATACAGGTCCTTTACCATCTATCAGCTCCTTAAAGCTATGACAATTAAGGAAGAGTACTTCCTAGAAGCCCTGTACAAACAGCTTTGTGTTAGGGGACACGGTATTGAAGCAGGACTGCCATTCTCCATCACATACACTGGAGGACAACAGGCTGTCTCCAGGGACTGTTGAAGAAGCAGAAACACCAGTAGCAGCCACAAAAAGGTTCACAATGTGCAGGAAGATACCCACACGAACAGGACCTTCTCCTGTACGGAGTGACCTGGAAAAATACTTCCAGAAAAATACTTAGATAAAAGAAATGTACAAGGAGCACATTTAAGAAGCAGTGGGCCAATGAAAGGCATCTTCCAAACAGAGTAATAAGGAAGGAAGAGTAAAACAGAGAAAATGAAGATAAGTGAGGTGCCCCCAGTTATTCTGTCACAGCAGTGCTGCCTGCTCAGCCTTCACGGTGTCACATCCTCCACGTATCCACTTCCCATGCCAGCCTTCTTCTGAAGAGCCTTTCATCCCTCAGCTGCTGTCCAAGCCTCAGTGCATTGTCACTGTCCCCAGTGCCTGTTTGGCCACAGCATGGCCCAGTCTCCCCCATCTCCAGAAACAACCATCCTTGTACAGCAAAGCACATGTGTCCATCCACAAGGCTGAAAGAAGGAAGGATGGAAGGAACGAAGGAAGAAAGGATCCCTCTTAAAGAAGGGGGAAGAAGGATGGAGACAGAGGCAAATAGGAGGGAGAGTGAGAGGGGCCATAAATTCCCTTCTAATTCCAAATAATTCCGATTACACGGATGAGTAGTTTTCAATCAGAAAGATAATCTCAAAGATAGATGGCAGGATAATTGCTCGTCGGCGCGACGTAAATATTGTGTCGTTTCTATTAATCTCAGCGAATCGGGTGTCAGGGTTGTCACTCATTCATCAAAACAAATTAAAAAAAAACATATTAAAAAAAGAGAGAGATGCTGGAGGGAGGGGGATGTGTATCCAATAAGCAGCTGAAGGCGTGCAAGGTAATGAATGCTGCTTACAAGCTGTTTGCATTTTTTGCTTTATAAAAGCTAAAGGTAACTCAGGCAGTAGATCTTTATTAAACTCTCGGTAAGCACTGCAAGGGGCACTGCTGCACACAGAACTGAGCAATAGGGCTGCAGAATGGGACCGTGATTGTGAAACAAGGGAGGGAAGGAAGTGGACAATAGACCCTAGATATGGGGCTGAACAGTCTGGGCATTAACAACAGGCAGGAGGTACTGCAGAGTCATCATGGTACCTGGAAGAAAGGACACAGATCACAGCACAAAACAAAGGCAGTGCCTCCACTGCCAAGTATAGGAGTGGGCAGGGAATGGAGAGTGATGTGGAGAGGTCAGCTAGCAGGGCACACGTGCCTCGGTGCAATTTCACCACACTGGCTGCAGGATGATAGCATGTCACTGCCCCACTGCTGTATCAACCTGTCTGCCTAGCATTATGTCCCCAGGCATTGTGCACCTCCTCTCCCTGCCCTTGCAAACCACATGGCCTTAGGCATCTTCCTCACAGCCCTTTGGTCCCCTGACTCTACTGTATTGGCTTAGTTCATTACTGCTGACCCAGCAGGACTGATGTCCCCCTGCACCCCCCAGCACTCTCCCCCTCTCCTGAAACACACTCACTTGCCTGGACAGTGCCCTGGTCTGGGACCTACAGGTAAGAGCTTGGGTCACACACTGGTCAGTCACCAGTGTTTCCTCACTGACTACACAGAAAATTCCTTGGGAAGACCCTCATTCCCTTCTGACATCCATTTGCTGACATCCTGTTTCCTGAGAAAACCATGTTCCCCAGTTCAGGAGCCCTAGACTTAGCTTCTGTACAAGGGAATTTTTGTAGTGGGTGCTGGACTGAAACTATGACTCACATGACACAGCTGGTACAGCTTTACTGGCAGAGATCAGGTAGGAAGAAATAACCTCAAAGAAAAGGCTCCCCATACAACTTTCACCTTACCCAAGGATAGAGTGGAAGAGTGGAAAACTTCTGCTTGAAAATAACTTCCAGCCATGCCATCCTGTGCAGCAATCCACCAGAGCTGGTGAACTAGTCAATGCTAGATTAGCATTTGAACAAATAACTTCCCCAGAAAATTCAGCCATGGGCAGGAGCAGTTTCTAACTGTGCAGGCAGGTTCTCTGAGCCAGGACTGTTTGAATCTGCTGCTCACTGCTGTGATGCAACAGGGAGGCCTTTCAGTACATCACGGTATCTGTAGTGACTGAAGTGGTGCTCTTCAAACAAATCACCTCACTTTGCTCTTGAACAAAACTGTTTCCTTTTCCTTGCCTAAAGTCTGGAGCAGCCAAAACACTACCTGAAGCTTGTGCTCTTGACTGGTGTATCCTAAGTACCTTGAGATGAAAGAAATGCAAAGCTATTAAGTTTTTAGACCAGGCTTAGTTTGTCAATAAGTCAGACAAGTTTTGCCCTCCTGTGCCCCAGGAAGAAGCTGGCAGGTTTGGCTGTAAGTTAGCTTAGTGCTTTGCAAACAGCCCCCTAACACAAGGAGCTGAACCAGTGCCCAGGGGCTGTCTTCACTAAACGGATTTGAAAAATGCTAATATTTCATCCCTGGCCACATCAGTGTTTGTGTTCATTTACTGCTGCTGCTTGCTAAGTGAACTTTCTATTTAAAAAGCCATTCTATTGGTAGCTCTTGTTGAAATTTGGAAACAAATTCTCCATGAACATTCTCCTGCCAGGCTACAACAGAACTGGTCCCAGTGTAGGACAAGATTCATTAGGATTGAGTGCTGTTCTCAGTGCACAGTCCTCTGGGACAGAGGGAGCAGGGATACTTGTCCCAGCAGCACATTTAACCTGTCAATCCAGCCAGCAACGCAATATCCGCTGGGGATTTCAGTTGCTGCTGTGATCCTGCCTTATCTCCCTACATCCCCCGGCGTGCCCACCGCTCGGTGAAATGTCACTTCTCTCTCCCCTTCTTCCAAGATGGAAGTGAACTTGTGTGCCTGGCAGGGGTCTGACAGACATGAGCTGAAAGGCTGTCAAGGGCCCACTGAAAAGCAGGCAAGCCACACTGTGTCAGATTTCGGGGTGTAACACTGCAGCCTTCTGTCTGCTCTTGGGCTAAGTCTAAATGGAACCTTTGATAGGCAGCCAGGCAGCTGTCATCACAGGGTCAGCCTCGCAAGCAGGAGGGTTTGAGCACCTGGGAAGCACATGCCAGTGAGCAGAGAATAGCAGCAGTGTTGTAAGGCTCAGTACTGCAGGGAACCTGGAGCACCAGAATGGAGAGTCAAGCACTGGATAATGAAATAGACCAAGGGCATCCATCCATAAGTCCTGAGAAAACCTCAGTTCCACAATGACTTCTCAGGGGTGAATGTCCCACAAAACCAGCCTCCTACTAACTCCTCAGTGCTCATTTCCCTCTCTTAGAAATTAGTCTAAAGGAGACTTTTCAAGGGGAAAGACTGCAAAGGTAATTCTCTCCAATAACCACCCAGTGTCATTTTTCACATCCCATCAGCCTCTGACTTCGCTATGACTGGTGTCAGAGCATCTAAACATGACTTAATGCTCAAGAAAAATTTGCCATTTCTCTGTATGTCACACCTTTCCCAGTGAGTCCCTGAATGGCTCTCTACAACAAATGGCTGAGCTCACCCATGAAGGATGTGAGGGAAGCTCCCCAATTCCCTGATTCAATGGTCTGATCCCTATGCCCATGGAAATTTGAGTTAGAATTATGAGCATAAAGAATTAAAACTGTATAAACTATACACAACACTATACAAACAATTAACAGTACTAATTTGTCAGTGCTCTCATTCCTGGACAAGAGTTGGTCCTTTGATTAATGGAGTTCTTTAAAAGTACCTCTGCAACAGCTTTGAGGAACAGTTTTCAGGTAACTAGATGACAATCTAGACCTTTAGGTAACACTTCTTTCAGAGACATTCTTGGAAAGCCTTTGGAAAGCATTCCAAAGAGAATCCACATGAGAAAGTGGATTAAACTGAAAATGTTAATATAGAATGAAGAGCTACTCTTCAGAATGTGTACAGCTCAAAAACTTAGTCACACCAGGGCTTGTGCTAGGGCTACTGAGGTATATTGTGAGTGACCTGGAAACTGAGAACAACAGGTGGTAGAAAAATGCAGATGACAGCTTCATTTAAATTAATCAAGATAAAAGTGGACCAAGAAGAACCTCAGAGTGACAAAGCTGGATAGGAAAGCAGAAAACTGCTGGTGAAATTCAGCCAAAGCCAGGCAATGCTGATGGCCCTCAGAGAGCACTTCAATACACCTGGAAGTTCCAAAGGAATACAGGAAACATAGACAGTTAGATGGAAATGACCTTTCACTCCACAATGGTGGCAAGGGGGAAAAAAAAGAGCATGGAAAAACCCCACCACTTATTCAGACACACCAGGAAGGAAATACTAAGTGATAATAGACATGAATTTTTGCCCTGGGTTCTGTGCACTACAGTAGCACTGTCTCCAGCAGTATGCACAGGGAATCTCTCAGGAGAAACACTGCTATTTTCTATCTTTTTCCTTCCTTACACACCAGCAAAAAGAGCAAAAGGAAACCATGCCCTCAGAAAGGTCCATAATAGCAGGTTAGCACTGAGTATCTTCTGGAAGAGAGCAGAAACAGGAATGCAAAGCTGAGAAAAGTTTCCAGAGCATATCGAACGTATGAAACCACATTAACTCATGGAACTTGCCCCACCAAGTAGCACTGAGTTAAGTAGCACAGCTTAAGCAGGATTAAAAATTGTATCAGATAGCTATTTGAATTATAGTGTGATCTATACAGTTTTTTCAGTCCTCCTCACGGACAGCAGTCAAAACTTGCTGCAAGAATATCACAGTAGTTTAGAACAGTCTACCTCTTCACATAAAATGATCATCATGACAGTCAGAGATTCAGTTAAAACTCATAAGCTGGTAAAACTCTGAACATCAGTGAGTAACACTGCACCCAAGCCCACATCAGTGACTGGATGCCACCTGAGGGAATATTCCACAAACTTTATAGATAAATTGGGTGGCAGCTCTTTGGCTTAAGTGGTGATTTGTGTACTGACAATAGCTGTTTCTATATCTAAGTTCTTACAAAAAGAGATGAGAACATAAAAGCTGTCCCCTGAGCTTGCCAATGTGCCACCAGCTGGATGCACCTTCTTGGAGAAAAGCCAAAAATTATCCAAAATTGGAGGCTGAAGTCGACCTCAAACCAGCAGACCTTTTCTCCAAACTGGACTCTTCTGAAGCATCAGCCAGGCTGGGAAACAGGACTCAGGAGCAGGGATACAATTGGTGCAAATTGGCATGATAACTTCTATACTTGTACATGTCACCCCACCTAGCTTTATGTCAAGTGCTGGGTGGCTCTTTCCTGTGTAACTGCCCTGCACCTTCTTTTATCTAGACTGGCCTCCTTTGTCTCTCCAGAGGAGAAGAAAGGTGTGGTAAGGTAAGTCTGCCATGTTACCCAGAGGCAGAACAACTGTACTGGCCACTAGAACCAGTTGCAGAGGTCAGGCTGGAAAGCATTGCAGAGTAGAAAGAGTCATCAAAGGCAAAATTTATAAGCTTCCCTTGTTACATTTCCCATCTCTGCCTCACCCTTCCGTGACATTTACAGACTGGCAACCCCCTGCTGAAATCCCCCTCTTGCAGACAGCATTTCCCACATACTATAAGAGCCCAGCAGCAGCCAGCTCCAGCATCTAAACTGAGTAGCAATACTTCATTCAAAGCTTTTTGTAAATGTGATTCTTGAGTCTGTCAGGATCAATGCTACTCTACAAAACAGTTTTAATATATATTCCATTTAATCTTCTCCCTTCTTCTTGCTCCACAGCAGTCAAGACTGGTAAGGTGCATGGTACTACTAACCCCAAGGAAAGCTCATTTGCTTCCACTCAGCCTCTGTCAGCCTCTCCTGAGCACTACAAAGGCTATGTAGAGATTTCATCGCTGCTCTGAGTGATGAGATGGGTAGCATCTGGTTCATGGGTGAACCATAAAGGGTTATAGCAAATGACATGACATCAGACTGGTGACTGGTCACTAGTGGGGTTCCACAGGGCTCCATCCTTGGTCCAGTTCTTTGACATTTTCAGAATGCTGAAGGTACGGGACTGGGAGGAACTGTTGACTCCCTTGAAGGCAAAGAGGCTCTGCAAAGAGACCTTGAAAATTATGGAGATGGGCAATCATCAGCCATACAAAGTATTATTATGAGTGGACTATCAGATGAGTTAAAAACAGGTTGGATGATGAAGCCCAGAGGGTCATGTTTATACCCTACCTGTAGGCCAGTAACAAGATACACGCAGGGGACCTGTCCTGTTTGACATCTGTATCCATGACCTAGAGGAGGCAACAAAGCACACTCTCATCAAGCTTGCACTTGACAGCAAACTGGGGAGACCAGTAGATATGCTTAAGGCAGGGTTGCTATCCAAAATGCCCTAGAGAGGCTGCAGGGCTAATGTGAAGCTTACGAAATTCAGCAAGGACAAATACAAAAGCCCAATACTTTGGAAGAAATAATCCACTGTGACAGTACATACTAGGGTCTGCAGTTCCCATCCTATTTCCCCATACTCCCTTTTGTCAGGAGGCATTGTCTATTTGTACCAAGAAATATGCAAAGCTATTTCCATAAGAGCAAAGTAAACTGGGCCTTGGGCAAAGCTGCATCACAAAGAAGTTTGAACACTTTATTTCTTATTGCTACATCTTTTAAAAAATGTTATTTCTCAGCAACACACACAGACCAATCTCTTTATAAAACTAGATATTGTGGTAGAAAGAATATCCTTGTCTAGGCCTAGACAATTGGAGAGATGGCAGAAATCTGTAGCTACTAATTCTTTCTAAAACCCAAAGAACACAAGATGGCTCAAACTATCTTTTGTTTTTTATATTCAAGACATGAGGAAATACCTTTCAAAAGTAAAACTTTCAACTGGAACTACTCAGAGAACTCTAAAGAACTCATCAGTGAGTCACTTAACACCTTTATAAAAACAAAACCAGAAAAACCACCCAACATGAAGCATGACTGAAGTAATGATAGGGAAAATCCTGTAGTTTGAAAAGGACAAAGGGGATGGTGTCAGAGAATTCTAGATCCGTTAAACTTGATCTCAACCTGAACAAACAATGAAACAGTTAATCAAGAATTATACTGGGAAAAATAAAATCAGAGGCTAAAAATATAGTGAAAAGTAGGTCTTGCTAGGCTGTTAGCCTCTCTCTCCAGTTCTTCCTTTTTTTGTTGGTTGGGGTTTTTTTTCCCACCTTTTTTTTTTTTTTTTTTTTAACATGAATGCAAAGGTAGGCAAAGACTGCTGTGCTAATGCAACAAACATGGACACCTACAGCAAGGATACAGCCATGGCCTCTTTAGGTGTCCTTTCACATGCATTGTGCAGGTCCTAACATATTCCTGGCCCAAAAACCACCCTGTTCAGTGCGTGCACCAAGCTCAGTCCCAGCTCTCCTCTGTACACAGGAAGGCAGTAGTGGCAGTGTGATGACAGTGGCATGCTGGCTGCAGGGGAAAGCACTGGACGTGCTGCTTTCACTCAGTCTGCTCAGTGCTCTTTGCTCTGCACATCCTGGAGCCATGACAAGCTCTGGGCTGGGCTGCAGGAGACAGGAACAGAGCATTCAGTCAAAGGACTGACACGCAAGAATGGCAGGGCAATCTATGTTCCCATGGAAGGAAAGGGATAGAGCTGGAGGTTTCTGGTTATGGGCAGGCTGCAGCCCCTGTCTCTGGGGAAACAAGTGTCATGACAGACTTGGACAATGTGACACAGAACAGAAGCATGAGCAGGATACAAAAATGTGCCTTGGTCTGGAACAAGGAAGACATTGGGCTGAATTTTCAGGAACCTCATGAGGAGAGGAACATGTAGGACCAGATTCTTTGGCTCAAACTTCCTTCTGTGACACCTCAAGTAATGAATGTGTGCTGCAGGCAACCCATAGGGTGCGTAATCCATGGATTAAAAACAGACTCCCCATTTGAGATTCAAGAGCAATTGTTACCAGTAAGATGACATTACACACAGACACGAGCAGAGGTCTGCACTGACCCATTGCAATTCCAGCTCATTGTTGGTGTTGGTACTGCCTACAGATGGATGGGATGGGTTAAAACATGGAAAAGAAGCTGCTCTCAATGACAAGACTCACATCATAACCCAGCTAGCACAGCCCAGTGCAAAATACAAAGTGGGAGGGACAGATGCTGCAGGGGACTACCATAGAGACAAATTTATCATAGAGATAAATTTGGGGCTCCCAAGCACAGCATGAGCTCTTACACAACTCTAGGACATACAACATGAGAAAGATAAAAAGCACCATGTAAATATCTAGCTTACATCAATGAGGCAGTTGCTAGAGCCCTTGTCCCCCACAGGTGCAAGCTTTTTGTCCCCTTGACTAGTCAAGACTGAGAAAATGTGCTTATCATGGTAAAGCACTGACAGCACAGTGCCAGTCTTGTAGAAAAAGTTGTAAAGAGATACAGAGCCAAAGGGCTGAAGGTGCTGGATTCAGTTCAGAATGAAATATTGCCATACTGCCTTCTAATGGCAGGGAGAATTATACACCAGGCAAAGGAGAAGAGAACTCACTTTTCTGTGGCTTACAACTGTTTACATGAGAGAAGTTACAATATAGAATTGTCTTCAAACACTGCTTACCAATCCTTGCAGATGTCCTGGAAGAAATTCTGTTGCAGGACTCTATTTTCACCTGATGAGAATACACCATCTTGGACTGCTGAAAGACAAACTGTGTGCATCTGAGAACATAGTAAAAGCCAGCTCTCAACAGAGGACCTGCAACAGGACTCTAGAGATATG
This sequence comes from Pyrgilauda ruficollis, assembly GCF_017590135.1. Taxonomy (NCBI): domain Eukaryota; kingdom Metazoa; phylum Chordata; class Aves; order Passeriformes; family Passeridae; genus Pyrgilauda; species Pyrgilauda ruficollis. The sequence goes on along the minus strand of NW_024524155.1, from coordinate 2,949,807 downwards.
GAACAGATCCCACAAGGTTAGTAGAGATGTGACTGGATCACAACTGTATCTGAGGTTTACAATTCTTCAGCTCCCCAAAAGACCCCTCATCACTAGCCTTCAGTAATCAAAGGACATGCAGATACTGTCCCAGAAAATTAAAATAAAGCTGTTTCATAAAACAAATTTAATTTTCACCTGAAGCCACCACAAATTGTCTGCGATGCAAGTCGTCTTTGATTGGGAGGCAAAGAGACAAAGTAGCTCTGAGTGCTCTAGTGTCACTCCATAAAAGCACTGAAAGTCTTAGCCTGCGGTAACTGATCACTAGCTCTCTACTGCAACAGTTCCCATCCTATTTCCCCGTACTCCCTTTTGTCAGGAGGCATTGTCTATTCAGTCCTTGCTGGGATGTTTTTTGGAGCACTGTGATCAGCTCTGAACCAAAATTGTCCAACCCTTGTGGACCTTTTTTTCCTTCCTACTATCAGAATGAGATTTCATCTTGATGTTCAGGGCTTGGAGACCCAGAGGTCAGAGGCCACCACACGATCCACTGAGCCACCCAGTCCCTAGATCACAATGTTAACAAATCACCATTTATCTTTGTTACTGCAGCAAGTGTCCAAGGCAAAACGGTGCCAAAGATCATATCTGTTGGGATAACCTATTGATTTGTGTCATATTCTGCCCAATCCCTATTTTATTCTTGCTCAGGCAGAGGTCAAGACAGGTTAAAAATAACTCCTTCAGTCTGAAGTGCAGGACTGAGGAATTTAAAGCCAGGCTGTTCTTCCTAAGGGTGGGGGTTCAAAAATCGCCAAGAGAAGCAACTGAATCAGAAATCTACAGCAGTTGTGAGCAAGACCTTGCAGTCAGGGAACACAAGCCATGGCAAAAGTTTTGCAGCTTTAACTATGAGATTTTTTTTTTTCTGTGAGAGGGAATAAATCAATCATCTTAGTTCATTCAAGCAACTAAGCATTACAAAACTTTACGTGATGTACATACACAGTAAATGCTCTGAAATACCAGTGCAGATTAATGCAGATGCTGTTACAGCATTCACATCTCCTAGCCAAAGTACACTGACCAACATCAGCATAATTCACTGTCCTTATGTGACGGTAAGTTAAAATTTTGACCTTTATTACAGAGGTAAAAAAAAAAATCAAAAATATCAGAGTTGAAGCAGTTACTGCTGTTCCTAGCACTAATGTTCACGTGCCATTTTTGTCAGAGAACTCTCTAGATAGATGCAAATTTTTATTTAGATTATTTTATCTCATTTCAAAACCTTAAACTGCCAACACTTTAGAGATATTTTCCCTTCCATTAACAATATGCCCTCCAGAAAATGAAATTTTAAACTAATACACATTTGCCCTTCTTTTTCATTAAAGAACCATTATGTACATGCAAAGCAAAAAACATTTCTTTATCGAATCTGCATGATCTCCTGAAAATGATGTAAAAGAGGATCTTACTCTGGCTTCATATTCCCACTCTCATATATAGGTTAGATGATTAAGAAAGGAACAGAGTTTGTTAATGCATCTTCTAAAACCAGAATTTCTGACACTTGTACTAAAGCTCAGCCGACTTTAAGGGGCCTAACAGGTGGAAAAGTCTTTTTCTTCTCTCCACAGAGAGATTTACATCTGAGTATCATTCACTTAATGGCCATACTACTACAGGCCTCAGAAGTCGTCCACAGAAGAAAGGAAATTAAACCAATCTATGCTACCAGGTGATAAAAATATGGACTCTGAATGACAGAGACAGAAAATAAAACCTCCCACCAACTACCAGTACCTCGCCTGTAGAAGAAGATGGGGGTATCAACTGTGCAACAGGTGTCAGAAAATTCACTCACTTTCCCAATCAAATGTCAAAAAAATATTGCTTCCCTTTCTATATCGTCCTTGGACCTGAAGAGACAGTATATTTGAGGAATATACATTGGTCATAGCACTCTGGATAAGGAACAATTAAGGACTTCATTGCCTTTGCACAAAAGTAACATGGAAAGTGTGCAGCACCTCCATGGGAAGTGAACAAAACAGAAACTCCAGTTCTGCCAGGACAGTTCCTCAGATGGGATGAGAAAAATCTCTGTATAATGTAGTTTACTGAAACAGAGCAGTAAAACCACCCTAATGTTGTAACAAAAAGCAAAGGAACAATCAGGAGTGGCTGAAGTTTTCCTGGGCTTACAGACTGGCACAGGGGAGGCAGGCTGGCTCACTGCACACAGCATCCTGCAGCTTTGGCAGAGGAGAAGGGCATGTGACAGCAAGCAGGAGACACTGAGGCAAAACATGACAGCACTGAAACTATTGAAAAACATGAATATGTTCATCCCTGCCCTGTCACAAAACTGACTGCCCCATGTTTAGGCAGGCCCAGAGATGACTGACCTTGCTGACTGTCAGAGGCAGGCTTCTCTCTGTAACAACCAACAGGTGGAAGAGCCAAAGGGCAGTTCAAGTCTCAGCAATACTTGTATGATACATGCTCCAAAGCCATCTCTTCCCTTACTATATTCTTTTACCAGCCATTTCTGGAGCAGCGGGGCAGAGACCCACTCTGGGCTGCAGGAGTTGGAGTCTTCCAGCTGGAGCTGCTCTTTTACAGGTTGAAGAGGAGAGCACCAGCACAGGCAGCAGGAAGAGCAGACAGGGGCAGGAAGCAGCAGAGACTTAGCAAAGCCCTCTCCTCTCTGCTCGCTCTCTAGTGGTTCTGCAGGCGATTACTCCAGAGCATCCAGCCATACCAAAATCAATAAACAATTTATACGCAGCCCAGGGAATTTTGCCACACTTAATAAAAGTCTCCAGTCACAGTTATGGCTTCATTTCACCTTAACATCTTCTTTAACTGTCCCTTCTTTTCAAGATCAATTAGAGGCACGTGCAAAGAGAAAAACAAACAAAAACCACAACCATACACACACAAACCAAAAAAAAAAAAAAAAAAAAAAAAAAAAAAAAAAAAGGGAAAAAACTAAAAAGCAAGGTCAAACTGAGCAGGCAAGCTTCTCTTCACCACTCTCCCGAGGCAAACATAGAAATTCAGGGACTGACAGATAACACATTGGGACACCTTACACATGCTTGTTTACACATGCTCCTTGCAGCCTCTGGTTCTGGGCAAAGATGAGCAAGACAGCAGCCTTATTTAGGAGAGCTAGAGTATTTGGTAAGACAGTTGAGTCTACAAAAGGCACCTGTGTTCCCTGCAATTTCAGTGGAAATTCAGCACCTCTGAAAAATTCAAAATACAAAGGGTGAAACTCTACCTATCCTCAAAAGGGACACAGATCAGACACCTTTGAGTAGCTCTTCATCTTGTGCTAGGATGATCCAGTCTCACTGTCCCAGTCCTGCCTTGGCTTTGGATGAGACATCCAGAAGCCTGCCTAAAGAAGAATCATCTTCTTTACTCCGGTGATTTGCAAGAGGAAAGGGGTAATGAAGGAGGGTAACTTCTATAAATAGAAATTGGGGAAAATAGCTTTTGATCTCTCCTTGACTTTCTGAATTGAGGCGCTAATATTGCTTTGATGTTGTGTATTCACTTTAAAAGTATTAGAAAAGCTGTCAGTTTTCTTCAAACAAGTTACCAAGAAAGCACAATCTCTGCACCTGGGATATCTGCTCTTGAATAAGGCATAGAACAGTCTGAGAGGGCCTGGCCCACCTGCCAGACTTTCAGTCCTTATTAAGCTTCTTGAGTTCAAATGCTTCCTCAGATAGAACCCAAAGTCTCTGCCATAGCTAAGCTGAGCCCATCAGCCACCACAGCTGTTGCAGACAGCTGAAATAGCCCTTTTCATTGTTTTACAACTTTTCAGACCCAGGCAGAGTAGGATTCAACAGCTTCATGCCCCTGATGCCAGCACTGCCTTTAGGTCCTTAACCAGAAATATACAGCAGAAACTGGCTGAAATCATTACAGCTCCTCAATTCTTCTCACTGCTGCAGGAATCAGCAAGAGAAGATTTGCTTTGCCTTCGTGCCATCAGACACAAGAAGGAATCACCTGAGAGCAACCCTGGCAAATCAACAGCTGGGGTGACTGACCTCTTCAGGGAAGACACTGCTGAACTGCTGCCACTCAATAGCATGGGCCCAGAAAATACTATTCCCACAGGTAATAGTTTGCCTCTTACACTGCTCTTAGAAAGAGGGACCTTTTCTTTGAAAGCAGTTTTGAAATGCAAATAATGGAGACCGAAGAAAACAGAAGAACACTTATCACCATGCCACTGTCACCAGCAAAGCACCTCCCCAGATCAGGCCTCAAACCTGAGGTGGATCTCCTGGTGAGCCTTGGTCTCCTCTTGTGCCTCCTTCACCAGAAAGAAAGAACACAAGGGAGGAAGCCTGGGAACAGGCAAACACCATTCTCTAGCTGGCTCCCACTGCATTGGTAGGGCATACACAGAACAAAATGCATGCACACAGTCAGCAGGGCAGTCTGGCTTTCAAAATCAAAAAACCCAAAGAAGGTGGACAATAGGTTAAGATATAAGGAACAAAAAATTGCTCAGCTTTCAACCCAAACCATATTTCTCCATTAACATCTCCAAAATGTGAGCTCCAGCTAGATCTCTATTTAAAACACATCTACTTCTTGTTTCTTCTTCCTTCCTGCGCATGCCTTCATACATGTATCTTCCCTGATGACTTTCAGTGTGCTTTAGCTAGCATCCTGAGATGCCCTGGCTCAGGTCCTGAAGGTTAAAGAAAATTAATTCAGCAATCAACAGTTCAGCAGCATCTCTTTTTTGTCATTTCATTTCACACTGATGCCATGGCAGATCAGGTATCATCCTGCCCTTCCTCACCTTTACTACTTGTGGCCTACACCCACATCCTTCTCTGCTTGGACAGTATGTTCTCTGAACAGTAAATGCTCCTGTTCAAAGTCTGTGGAGCCTTAGGGGCAGATGGACTTCAATACTGACCAAAACCTTCTAGGGACTATAGGAGTACAGAAAGAAAGGAAAGACTGAGTTTACATAGATCCCACAGGCTACAGCAGTAGCTCAGGGCACCTTGGTCCTCAGATTCTTTGAAGTACTGCTTTTCCAGAAGAATATCTGGTCAATTTTCTTCACACAACCTTTGTTGGAGGAGTTCAGAGCTCTTCATCCACCACTCACTTGATGCCATGCAGATTTTTCAGCACCCTCACACTAAAATAACCTAAGTTTGGATCAGATGGAGTGAAGCATTTCAAGAAGGTTATGCAAACCTGCACCTGTTATAGCCTCATAATTTGAAGCCTCTCAGGGAACATTGAGATCACCAATATATTAAAGCACACATCAGAAACTAATAGGGTGTTAAATATTTCCAATTGAGAAGAGCCTACATGTCTGGGAGGAGACATCTCCAGTAAAAAAAAACTGTGTGCTGCTGCATCACAAGCCTTTGGCAAGACAAATAATTTTCTTACGTGCAGTATTTCACAGATTGTTCAAGGCTAAAGAAAATCTATCTTTGTTACTTAAATGCAAAATATCTCAGTGATACCCTGCAGTAGAGAATTGGTCATCACCTTGTGCCATGGTGCTGCTGCCTGTGTCAGTGGGTACACAGCCAGAAGCCCTAGACATTGGGACCTTCAACAGAATGTAGTCACCAGCTACTGGTTTGGTTGGGAGTGTTTGGAGGAAGAGGAGGGGTCTAGACAGAATAGACATGGAGACCAAATAATGAATGCCTTAAGTTAGTCACTGCATGGAGCCAATAAAAACTTGAAACAAAAGATTTCAGTCAGAGTATCACCGGTACAAAGGTGACCAGAGGGATGAGATGTCATAAACCATCACTGGTAGGAATCAGAAGAGAACCTTCTCCTCCACAAACATGTTAACACTCATTTATTAAACATCAAGTTTGTATCTACCTGGAAAGCACCAGTTAGAAGCAAGGCAATCTCCCAGGCTGTGACAAAGCAAGCTTTCTATTAATAATCCATAATGCCACCGAGAAAATAGGAGCACAGCATTTTCACAACTATTCAAGATTCTCACCTGCCCATGAAACCCAGTTTTGTAAACACGAGTAAGCTGACGGATTTTTTTGTTTTCTCTTAATGTCCAAACACTTGGCTATATCCAACCAAGGTCAGGAGGTGACCTTGAACAATAACAGTTTTTTAACTTTCAGGGACCTGATCCTATGGGGATACAAAACAAAACAAAACAAAACAAAACAAAACAAAACAAAAAAAAAACACAAAACAAAACAAACAAAAAAAAAAACCCCAAAACAAAACAAAAAAAACCCACAAAAAAAAACCACCACAAAGAGGGGGGAAAAGTTCCTCCAGGTAAAAAAAGTAAGAACCACATGCAAGAGTCAACTTCTGCAGCTGTACACCAATGAGACCTATCATGGCTGAAGCACTCTTTTTTGCCTTTTTTTTTTTTTTTTTAATAAGCAAACACCCCATATAGAGGCTTCCTCCTTTGGTATATCCTGAGAATTTCCATATTCAACAGAAAATCTTTCTCGATGCTGAGCAACCAAGAGTCCTTATCTAGGGATGGAAATGGAGACTTAGTAGGATGAGTAAATGGAGCTAGATCATGTAGCCAAACTGGATGACATCCAGTTCATAATGCCACATCATAAAACTGTGCCAGAATATGGGGAAATGGACCAAATGGTTTCCCAAAGGGAGACATATGTTAGAGCCAGAATGGTAAAAAATATAGACTGAGTCTAAGCTTCTAAGCACTGCATTGCACTCCCTGGGTACAAAAGGGAAATGAAGGGGCTACTTGACAAACAGGTCACTTTCCCCCCTCCTGCTGGCAAAGCTGTGATTTTATACAGGAAAAATTGAGTACTAGAAGGGTCTGGAATAGAATAGGTCACAACTCTTCTTCTCCCTGCCAAGATGACAGTCCTAAGGACCCACCAAAGCACGATATTTGCTTGTCTTACTCTTTCAAGGATCACTTCAGCTGTAGCATTCCATTGGACCCTCCCATCCAACTGGAATTGCCTCCAATAGCTTTAATTAAGAGGAAGAAGTATTTAACACAGGAATACCCTTATGTTAATACCTTGTCAGAGATGCATGAAGTACTCCAGGATGCCAAGAGGCCTGACAAATATACAGTCCCTTGGGACAAGGTCTTTTGTGCTTTTTATGGGCTGACGCAGTCTCCGAAGGTAGAACTGATAACCAGCAATACATGTCATGGCAGCACCTGAAAATAAGGCCATCCTGCCCTTTAAATCAACCCGCTTTATGTTTCCTAGATGGAAAAATATAGTCACATGTTATGCTCTTCCCTTAAACTCAGACCCTCCAAGCCCCAGGAGTGACAGTAACTGCACTTCTGCATCTGAGAATTACTCAGCACAGCTCATCTCTGCCTCAGAATGGCAATTGCAATGCCTGGATTGCCTCACTACAAGCACAAGAGGGCTGGAGAGTCAGGCTATCTCTTCAGCTGTGGAAGAATATAACCACTACATCTGTGTGCACCCAGGCACACAGAGGTCAAACAGCATTGAAGCAGTGACACTGCTACCCTGGACCTGGGAGACAGAGGAAAACAGAGACCTTTCTCTTTGATTTGAGTGCACACCCCAATCAATCAGACATATTTCAGGCATTTGTTGTTTGTTTGTGTTTGTTTGTGAGGTAGTTTTTTGGGGTTGGTTGGTTGGTTGTTGTTGGGGTTTTTTCATCATTTATAAATGGCAGTTCTTTCCCTTCTGGCTTCATAGAGTCATTCCAGAACCCAGAATGCTTCAACACTCCCATCTGACTAATTTTCATCTACCTAACCTACTAAAAGGGAAAAAGAAGAACACAACATTTGTGTTCAACAGGACAGAAGGATTTGTAAAGTTAGATGGTGCAGGGCAACATGAGAGATGTTTATTGATACGACAGAGAACTTGAGAGCGGGCTCAAGTGACAAAAATGTGAAAAAGACTCCTGCATTGCCCCGTGTGTCCCTCATTCCATCTCAGACAAGTCTGTCACTCCTGTGAAATCCTCACTTGCACATTCTGTCCTTCCTTGGTGACTCGAACACTTAGCAAGCATCCCTGTTAGCAAAGCCAAGCCTCCCTTTCACAAGTGGCAGACTGCTGTAGAAGGCCACTTTACCAGGCAATAACACCTGCTGAAAAGAAAATTCCTGTAAGCAGATTCCTTGTGACTGAAGCAGCAACCTTGACCAGTCACTTCAGAGCCCTGTTACATCCATAATGATACTGTCTCCACCTTTCCCTTCCCCCCAGCATGAAAGATGAGTGGTTGTGTGGAACGAGTCCCCGAGCTGTGATGGGAATCCGTCTCGCTTGGCTGCAAAAAATATATATATCCTGGTATGGCTGTGATGAATCCTTTCATTATTCATCTGCAATTGCCCTGCTACTGCTGCTGTTCTGCTCTCACTCTCTCTCTTTCTTTTATAAATAAAAATGGAAACAGATTAATGACAAATATTGACAGAGATTGCTTTTAAAGAGCCACCTGAATGTGGGCTATGGGGGCGAAGTGGTGGCAGAGCAGCATCAGAGGAATGGGAAGACAAGGAAAGACTAAGTAAGAGATGGGAAAAGAAGATAAAGATGCTCACTCCAATTGGGCTAGGTGAGTACTGACTGGAGCAAGGTATGCTTCTGGTGATGTGGACCTCAATTTGCTCCAACAAATGAGCTCTGGATTAAGAGAGCTGTGCATCCAAAATATGTGAAGTAACTAGAAGCAGTCATTTGTGCTGTCAAAGATACTCTGGAGCAAAGTTTGCAAAGACTAGAGCAAAATATTCAGAGGACAAAACCACAGAGGGGCAGTTACACACAGATCACCTGGTGATCAACAAACAGTACCTGATACTGCTGCTTGTCCCACTCCTCTCCCAGTGACCAGTGAACACCAAGGCTCTAGTTGGCACAACCGCCAAAGCTACCTGGATTTTGGAATGTGACTCAGATGGACCAAACAAATCTGTAACCAGTCAGGTCACAGGTTGACAGTGAGTGAATGCATCCAATGGAGGCAGACCTGCCCTTATGCTACCCTTCCCTGTCTATTCCCACTGTGTGAAGAAACATGGTAAGTGTTATAATCAAGTAGCACTCCAGCAAGGTGAATTGTTTATTCCTATTTAACATTTCATCCCTCTATTGAAGAAAGCAGGAATGGCAGAGATGATGTCTTAACTCCTAGAGAAAGAAAAATCAATTCACTTTGGGTTTACCTCTCATCTTAAAATAAGCTGTTGTAGCTACTCTGAGCAGATGGGCTGCAGGAAACAGAGCTCAAAGTCCTGGCCTCTTATAACCAAACTATGCCTCTTCCTTGTACGTGCTGGTATGTTTTTTCTCATCACACATACACATGAAAGACTTGACTTACAAAATGCCCAGCTCAGACTGCTGCAGCATCACAGAGAAGGGCAGAGAGCTTCAGCCATTGCACTTGCCTTAGTATTTAGCCCAGATGTTGCATCTTAAACCTCCTAGGTGCTGTGTAAAACCCACAGATTGGAATAAGTCTGCTGTCCCAGTCAGAGGGCTGATGCCACTCTCTTGTCCTACACACCTAGTAATGCCCTTCAAATCAGCTGGGAGTTCAGAGATGACAGTATTTTATTTTTTTTTCTCCATTCTTCTTTCTGCTTTTAGTCTCTTCCTCATCCTCCACAGACAGCTTGAGTTCTGTTACTACTTTTCTATATATTTCTATCCCTATGGTAATCTCCAGTGATTGCAATCTCCTCCTCTTAGGTCCCATGCTTCCTAACTCAAGCACCACCTATCTCCCTAAAGATACCATGTCTGCCAAAATCACCTTCTACCAAACCATTCCCAAGGCTAGCTCTCCCTCCTGCGATCAGTTACACTTCCTATCCAGCTCATCATTCCCATCAAAGTGTTTGGCCTCACATATGAGAGCAGAGATGTGCATGGCCTCATTGCTGCTCCTTGCCAGCCTCCCACTTAACTAAACCCATTTTCATCCTTCCCTCAGAATTGCTCCTGCTCTTTTGGTGCCAAGCCACTCTCCCACCCTCCTGTCCTCCTCAGAGCACACTGCTCCTTGGACTCCTTTCAACAGCAGCTAATTCAAGACATTACAGCACAGAAGCCTGTGCCAACATCCAGTACATAAACAAAGATGAGATACATGAGAGGAGAGAACACACTGTCAGCATTTAATAACAAACACTAATTGCAAACAGGGGGATGGACTTCTCCATTCCTGTTCTCTCAGCAGCCTAAAGCAATCTCAGCCAAGGGACATGCCCATTCACAAAGAAGGATCCATTAATCACTAAATGACTCAGTAGCTGACTGATTGCCACCAGCCTGCTTGGTGTCTCGCTGATCCACTGAATGGACTGGATCTTGGAGTTTCATTTGCACCTCATTAGTGTAGGGACACAGAAATATAAGGCCTCTAGTCATGTAATTTCCAAAGCCTTTCAGGTCTGCTACAGATCTGCCCTATAAACCTTGCAAAATTTTATCTTCTCTCTGTGCCTCCGATTTTCCTGAGAAAATTGCCTTATATCAGATCCCAAAAACCTGCAGAGCAGGCTGTTTGTGGGCCTCGACATTACAGTATTTTACTGAAAGCTGCTGCAAATGATAGATGGCATTTTTAATAACATTCTCATTTACCAGAAAAGCTGGTTCTCATCACAAGCAACATGGGGTAGAGAGACCAAGTATTTTCAATAATTTTGCTCCATCATTCATTCTGCTTCACAGATAAACAAATCAGACCCCAAAAGAGAAGACACCCATGTAAATGACACTTTGGGTTCTCTAGAGCAGGCAAGTCCCTTTCAGCCATAATCCCTATTTAGGAAGCATATGCAGTTATGTTACAGGAAATGTCCCTTCTCTCCTCAGCTAAAGATAGTGTCAAAACCTTTAAGGAGCGCCTGGGAGAAGAGGTATATGCAATTTGTGGCCATGTGACTCTAGCACCCGCTCAAAGTCCCTCTTGCAGCCTTGCACTGTGTGGATTTCCTGTGAGCTGCTGAATCCCTGGAGAACATGGGGTGGTGGGCACAGATCTGTAAACAACTGAGCCAAAGTTAAAACCTTGGTGCTTGCCAGTTGTCTGTCTCCCTCATTCAAACCATTATTCCCAGGACTTTCTCCCAGCTCACCCAACTCCCCAGTTCCAGTCCTGCCATCATGCCCTGGGCTGCCTCTAGCACTCCTCGTGCACATCAGTCACGCCAAATCAACTGACTAAACCAGCAGAAACCAAGGCATTTTTTGCAGTTGAAATGGTTTATGTGACTCAGAGGAGTCAAAGGAGGGAAAGGCAAACAGCAGGATCTTACAGCCAAGCATGAACAATGCAGTGCAGATGGAAGGACAAGGCTTTTCCTTCTATCAGTCATAAACTGTTTACCTCACTTCATGGCCTTGCATCCTGTATTTCCAACAACAAAAAAAAAATCCCTAAAATTTCAATCAAATGCAGGTTTTTTTGAGTGCTTTAGGATGCACTTGGATGAAAAAGTAGTGCAGAAATAGAAAATCAACACCCTTCCAAATTTATACATGCTTTAGGGTTTCAGCTCCCACAAACACTCATGATGCTAGTGATGCTGGAAACCCTTAGAGTGCATCTGCAACTGAACTCACTGTATCCTGGTGTACCCAGCTGAACATGCATCACACATGCTACTCCAGTCCTCATGTACTTCTCCACTGATTTTAAGCTACACAGCCCTTCAGAATTCAGTACCCTCCCCTCCTCAGGCTCTGGGGCCAGTAGCTGCAGCTTTACTAGTATATTCACTTAGGGCAGACTTACGAGAGAGTTTCAGCTGTTGTAGTTGAAAACTTCATCAGCTTTGATGTTTTACAAATGCACACCCTGCATTAACCTACATGATGTTTTAGCCTTAACAACACTGAGCAGATTTGAAATCTGTGGAAAGACAGAAGATCTGGAGTTTACTGACCTTCACACCCCATTACAAAGTCCACCTTTCACTCAAGCTTATGTTTAATGAGATGACATGAAGGGCTTAAGTAATGGAGTATAGTATTCATATGGATATAAACTATCCAAGCAAAGGCCTACTCCTGCCTGTTTCTTCTTCCTCCTTTATCTTGCCCCTTGTGTCTTACAGCTTTGCCCCTTTGCCCTTGTTCTGACTCCTTCCTGATCCTCCCACCAGGTGACAATTTGAATTTTAAAGCCATTTACATTCCAAAATGTGCATAATCAGATTTTTATCCTGTACTTCTCTGATGTGACTTTTTTATTATGACATCAAGTACTGACCCATAATAAGGATGTAAATGCCCACTTTAATGTCTATTAGCAGTATCTGCAGATGCATATAAAATTATAGTATCATCACATAACTACATATTAACCTCTTGAGCTCCATGACAAACTCTCCAGGGAACACTGCATTCCAATTTTCAATTACCAGCAGTAGTTCAGCGACAAGCAGTAGAAGTTGTACTCATCCATATCCTAAACACCTGAGGTACTTGCAGAATGACAGAGAGTAGACATATTCTAAATAGGCCAGCTCTGATGCTTCCAGTTGCCAGTTATTTGTGACAAGCATTTGGGTTCTTCCCAGGGACAAATACACAGTTACATTTAAGTATACATACACATGGGATGTAACTTACCTGAAATAAATTTGTGGTTTTCAGCAAAGTTGTTTCTGAGTCTTATGGTAGTGCACCATCATCACTTTATCCACAGCGATTAGCAGAGAGAAGATAAGGTGTACAGCCACTTACCATGTGTCATCTTTTATGCTTCTGTTGAGCAAACAATGCACTTTTCTCAGAAAATGCCCACTTAGCACAGGTGTGAGGTGTAATGTGTGAGCAAGGAATGATGTGGACTGCAGTACTTTACTGCAAGGATAAGAAAGTCACAATTGCAGCTATCTGCCCAGTCCCAAAATGGTAATGGAAATTCAAACATTTTGATTTTCATCTTTCAGCTTAATGGAATCTCTTTAAATGAGGAAATGGGTATTCTGCTTGCAAACAGAGCCTGCCAACCCACAACTAACACATGAACACAAAAAAGCTTGTAGAGAGAGGTTGGTTGTCTTTGTCTTTTCGGTTTTTTTTTTTTTTTCTAATTTCTCTAGAAGATGTAAACCAAGAGTCAATGGAGAGAACAGAACAAGACTTAGGATAATAAACACAATAGTTAGTATCATTTTCCCTTTGTACCCTTTTCATTTTTTTCCAATACAGCTCAGTCAGATGATTGATTCTGGTTCCAAGGGCAATCTTCCCAAAATAAACACTAAGACTTCTGAGATTTTAAAACTTTGCTGAATTGGACATTAGAAGGCAGCCTATAATTTGTTAAACAACAGTCAGGTTTACTTCACTAGACAATCATTACCCTGTAGTTTAGAGAAAAGAATCAAGAGGACAATACTTAAAATATCGCTGCAAGATATGAGTCCAAATTTATGTCCTCCTATGATGTTCAGGTAAAAATATATAAAGTGTGATTGTTCCATAGCAAGTTTTCACCCACCTATTGCTCTTTCTTGAGATGTAGTAGACAAGTTATTTCGCAGCAGATTCTCTATGATACTTTGAATTTGGGGCTGCTTTTTCAGTTCCTTTGAAGTCCAGGTATCATAGTATTTCCAGAGACAAAACATATTTGGGGACATTAAAATAGCTTTATAAGGAAACTCCAATACAAAGTGAATACATACCAAGTCCTAGCTCAAAAACAAATAATATATATATACACACATATACACATATATCTGTTTACAGATAAAAATACTCAAAAAGGAAGAAATCCCTTTTCTGTCATCCTAAGTTGTCCCTTGGTCCATACACTTTACAATAATGCTAAATCAAATGATTACAGTTTATTTTTGAGACTCTAACTGTATCCAGAGCATAGAAGGCATGCCTCCAGAGAGGTGAAGGGCAAGAACTGAAGCAGATGAGCACAAATGAGTCAGACCCAATGACAGAAATGACAAAGTAGAACACTGTCCAGGTTCTTATGATGAAAGCAACTCACCAAAAGCCCTGGAGAGATGCCTGCCTGCTGCCATCTCTCTCTCAGCTGAGAAGCCATAGAAAGACTTCAGCAATAAGGACAGTGCTCCTCACCTCATCAGTAATTGTGGCTGGATGTGTAGAAGCTCTGACCACTTATAGCTGCTAAGGAAGTTTGCAGGAAATGTGATTTGAACCTACAAAAGGGTACAAAGTCTCTGTGAATTGCCAGTGTCTGTGCATCTCATCTTAGGCCCTTTGAATTAAAAAAAAAAAAAAAAAGGGTTTTCTTCAGTCTCAAATTCCTCACTCAGGCAATAAGGGTGACAGTAACATCCAAATGCTCAGCACACAAATTCATTAACATTCTAAGCTATCATAGCAGGAGGTACCCTGAAGATACTAACAAGTACCTTTCCTCTTCAGAGTGGGGTCTGGATGCTGTGCAGCAAATAAAGCTTGAAGTCAGCCGAAGTAAGGGGGAGAAAAAAAATCCAAGCCAGCAGCTGTACATTCAGAGAGTCTCAACTGTCCCGCACTAAGGCAGGAACCTCGTGTGAAGGGGCCAGATGGACAGACTGAGACACACAACCCTCAAAGCCAACAACAAATCAGGAAAGCGCCTGATTGCATTGCACTGCACATGCAGAAGGGCACTGATTACAGTAACATGGGCCACTCACATTGCAGTTTTGTCATCAGAACACAAATTCTCAGGTTTATTTGTTACTTGAGGGGTGGGTGGGGGTGCTGAAGAAGATTCTTGTTTAAGTGTCTAAATACATATGTAAGCAGATGAAGCCCATGGCTGAGAGTCGTGCAGCCTAACAATGTGGGGAGAAGGGTGAAATGTCACCTTCCCCAGGCAGCTCCTGCACTGAGTGCATACCAACAGCCACACCTCATGGCCCACTCTCCCCACCCAGGAATCAAACCCTGCGTGTCTAATTCCCTCCTTCCTGTCTCCACAGTATCTGAAAGGACCAGCCAGGGATAAAGGATTCATGAAAGCTCCCCTTGCTGTTCACTGGACGACCAAGAAAGAAAACACAGGACTTCTTTCACTCACCATACAACACTCAGCAGTAGGAGTGTCTGGCTCAAAATGGGAACATGTGTTTCCCCATGGAGGAGGGCTAGATGAGTCCAAGCATTTGCAAATTATTTTGTGAAGCAGGATGAAGAAGAGCCCTAAGGCAACACTGGTGAACCTCTCAGGAAGCTGGTGTCAAAATTACAAGGGAAACATCAGTGTCAGTGCTGGCATTAGTTTATCAGAACCACTGGTCTGCCATCACTGCACCTGCAGGCAGTCTGTGAGTGATGACACTTCTCAGAGGAAGATTTCTCCAGTCTTTAGGTACAATTCTCCAATCTCCAGAACAATTTTTAAAGTGTGTTTTGAAAACTCTGTGTGCTACATCTGCCCTATTGCAGCCACTCCTAAGATCTGCTCACGTTCTCATATTTAGAAACATCCCTGTCACTCCCCCACCAAAAATGAATTAATGTAGTTTACCACTTTGAAACCCTATATTATATTTCATTTAAAAACGAAGTATCTGTTCTCACTGTGAAATTGCTCTATACCACTAGAGAACAAAATTTGCACCCCAGATTTGAAATACCCTTTTATTTATACGTGAGAAGTTCTTCATTAATACATAGCAAGTCTACTTGCATTCATCTGTAGTTTCAGTTGATTTTTATGAGCTGGAAAAGCACAAAGACAGGTTTCCTGGTTTGAAAAATATCAAAATTTATAAATGCAATCATAGTCAGCCCTGTTATCAAACTTATCACCAGCTATTCAAACTGAACTGAGAAAATTTTCAGCCCTGGGATGTAAAATTAAGGACATGGTAAAAAGCACCATTCAGCTTTTCCTTTTTAAATAGAAATTAATCCAATTATCAGATTAAATGCTTCATTACTCAAAATTTTAAAATTACAAAATTGCAAGTAGGTGTAAGACTGAAACAGCTAATTTTTAGACATCTGAAATTTTTGACATTACCATAAGACAGAGCCCTTCTCATAAGACAATCTATTGCTCCTTGTTCCAACTATTTATACCTAACAAAAATCAATTTATTTCACAGGGAACATTTCACAATTTTCACAGGTGCAACTTGTAGATGAGAGAGAAAAATAATCACTTTTAAAAATTGGACAACCCTCTACTCCCAAAATGGTGTTAAAAACTTGAAGCCATTTCCAAAGGATCTTGATCTTTTTGTTTAAAAACATTTAGTCCGCTTGGGTTCTAATTTTTACCGTTTATTCATTGGAACAATTAGGTAAAGGGATTCCTGTGTTGCTCCTACCACAAACATGCATAGCTATTAATACTGGGACACAAGCATAGGCAAAATAAAATTAGAAGTCCTCTGTTCATTTGATCTTTGAAGTCACTGTTATCATGGTAAAAAAGAATGATGATTTGATCTTTGAAGTCACTGTTATCATGACGCCAATCTATCTTAAAAGGATGTTAGTGTTGGCAAAATGAATTGATATCCATTAAACTATCAATTGAAATTGACCTGCTCATTTAAATGACATCCCGTTTGGGACCGGGCAGATCTGAAGCAGTGGCTTAGAAATGAAAGGCTATTTAAGAAACTCTGAAATTGTTTCAAATTCCAAACAGGGAGCATCTCACTTGTTTAGAGACAATGTCCTGACAAACTGGGAAACAAAATCATTACAAAAAAACCTCCAAAGAATGGACATGATAAATTACCTCAAATCCTTCACTCAGGTTTGCAATTCAAAGCAAGAAAAGCATAGTAACTCCCCACAGACCTTCAGATTACAGTTTATACTTTATACTTACGGAAACGGTCAAGGAAGCATGCAGATTAATGGAGACCCCAATACTGTAAATCTAGTCAGATGTCAGCAAAACCTCTCTTCCCCCACTCTCAACTCAGTTCGCTTTATATCAGATAAAACACTTCTTTCATATATTGATTTATTTCCAGTTTCTATAATCAGAACAGAGATTCTGCAAGAGCCTCATTCAGTGAATACATGTCTTACTTAAAACAGAGGAATACAAGCAGGAATCTTTCTTATTTACATGTTACCCTTAAAATAGAGTCCCAAGAACCCAGAGTCCAACCCCTATCAAACAGCTAAATCTTATGACCTCATAAAATATTTGGGACATGCACAAGGCAGCGCTTCACAGACTTTGAGTAGACCTTTTTGTGAGCTATCTCCAGGAGAGCCATCTTTGACAGCAGGAGGAAGCTAAAATGCAACTGATGGTAGCTTGGGCTCACTATCTGGTGTTGTCAAAATCTGAGAGAAAATTCAAGGACTTCAGAAGTGCCCAAGGACCCTGGTCAGGCCACACCAGCCCTCTTAGAAATGCCTTCAGGAACGAAATCTAACATGCACAATCTAGGCAGCCTAGGCTTTAGGTCCAAGTTCATTTATATGCCCATTTGCAAGACAAAAGATGCTTTATTACTTAGAATTTCCAATGTCTTAAAGAGTTTTCTACCACAAAGGCATGACACCTCTGATCTTCTTCTGATAAAACTAAACAGACTGAGCTCTTAAGTATTGCAAACTATAAATATGATTGGTACAAAATTGCACTATAACACTGCTAAAGGAAATGCAATAAATTTTTGAATTAAAAAGTAATTCTTACTTTCTAGGACCTTGTACACTGAAAAGCAGTGGTAAGAACTTTAAGTTCAACTGCCTGAATGCCACCTCCTACAGCAGTGTTACAGCAGCGTTTGGGCAGCAAAGACTAGCAGCATATTTGGTTATATGAGTCTGTGAAGGCTGAATAGCAGTATTAGAACACTCTGTGAGGAGTACCACAAGTGACTCTTAACAGTTACTCTGTAACTCTGAAGTATAGACACTAGAACTGAATGCATATGGATGTGGAATACTGGGGATTTTCATGCAGGAGCACAATTAAATGTTAAATGACAAGTTTTACAGTATGAAGCTTATGAAAAATGATTTATATGGGTTAATGGATTACATAAGTCTTGTTGACTGGGCATACAAATACATGTCAAAAAAGCCTCATTGTAAAGAAAGAACAAGACTTTTCAACCTTGCTGAAAAAAAAAAAGCATGGTAAAAAACAATGTCAGGATGTTGATATTATGAAAAAAAATATTCCAAGAGCTATTTACTTATAAAGACAGTAATTAATAAGAAAACTGATTACAAACAAAGATATGCTAATCCTTACTTGATGTTTTCATCATCAGGACGTGTCCTTGCAAAAATATATTTAAATTCCACTGCAGGATAAATGCTATAACCAAAAGTTTAAAAATGTCTTTTCCAGCCTCAAAGAAAGTTTGTACATCTTTTTGAGGCAGGACACTGGGCTAAGAGAACACTTTAAAAAAGTATCACTATATTATTGCTTTATCTTTACAGTACTCCCCAGGCAGGCAAACCAGGTTACTGTGAGAGACAGACTACCAAGACAAGTAGACCTTTGGTCTGACACAGTACAGCATTTTTCATGCTGTTCATCCCATTTCCTTCAGAGTTTACAAGGACAAGAGGGCAGCTTTGCAAAACCCTGATCATCCTCATAATACTGGCATCTCTGCTTTAGGACATTGAATACTCTAGCTGATAACAGACAGGGCTCAACAATACTTTTCTTGATTACTGTCTGCAAGTATATATATTTTGCATCTTTCTCTGATACAACAGGCTGTACCAGTCCATTTTCCAGTTTTACCAATTCTTTAAGCTGGTACAAGAATTCTCTTTACATAGCATGCCAGCGAGCACATCTTTTCAGCTCACTGGACTCACAGTGACAGCCGTGTTTGCATGGGAAGGCATTCTCACCACGGTAAAGTTGAGAACGATGTTGCAAGTTCCTTCTGTCTCTACAATGTAAATCTGTATTAGATGTGATGTGACTGAGGCCCAGCCACATGTGGGTCTCCAGGCACTGCTGCCAGTTTAGTCTCCCTGCACTTACCTGTGACACTATTCACTCTCTTAAAAAAGAGATGCTTTGGTATGATTAAGCCATTATGTCCTCTTTGCTGAGTTCAAGCCTTGTACTGGGTAAAGTTAATGGCCTAAGATAATTTTGTTTTACCTCCTGTAGAGCAAGTGTCCCCTTATGCCTCATGCTTTAAGAAGCATTACTGTATTTTTCCTGCATTTGATGGTACAAAAGGATGTTGCAATCACAAAACACAAACTGGAACAGAATACAGGAAACAAAGACACAGAAATGAAGTATCACAATGAGAACAAAAGTTCATCCTCCTTTGATAGTCTCCTAACAGACCATTAAAATACATTTTCTGAACAAATGTAGCATCCTTCACTTCTGCTTTACTGAAAAATTCTCTGGTTACAAACTGTTCCTCAAGACAACAAAGCAAAGTTGTTATCCACTTCACATCATTTCTTTTCAATATCTAGGCACACATGCTATTTTTTGTAGCATCTTCCTTCTTCAGCACAGAAGGGGTTACAATAAAAGAGGCACTCCATCATGCTTCTTGTTGCCCTTCCTACAATTTCCCTTCTCATCCTCTGCCCACTAAGCAGGTCTCCACAACATCCACAAAATAACAGCAAGAGCATCTGCAGTTTGAAGGACAGCACTAACCTACTCAATGTCATTATTCAAGAATGATGCTGGCAAGACACACCTCTGCATACCACAATCACAAAGCTAATCTATCATTCAGTAGCACTAGTCCCAGCCCCTAACAAGTTTCTCTCCAGCTCCTGTTTTGCTGCTTTCTCCACTTGTTACTATACCTTAAAATCATAAATCCATCACAACAGAAACTATATTCTTTTAATTCAGTCTTCTCCAGTACTTACCAACCTGGGCATTAATCCTGACTAGAGCTCAGTGGAACTACCGGCAATGTGCAAAGAACAACTAGAAAACATGCTTCTCTCAGTTTTTGATTTCTCTTTCACTGAGTGTCCATCTTCTCCCTGTACACAGAAGTATGTCATTTTGAGATTGGTCACTGCTATCTGTGAAAAACTGTTGCAATTGCATGAGGTCCCCAGAGACAAGAAGGGGTATGTATATATACATCACCTTTCTAAAAAGACAGGAAAGAGTACTGGTGGAGTGATAGGCTAGTCAGCCCTACCTCAGTCCCCTGTAGCTTCACGAAGCAAGCTTTAGAAGCCATTTCTAGGCACCCAAAGGACAAAGAGGTGACTAGCATTAAATGATGGAAAATCAAGACTATGAACCTGTCTTCTATGATGGAATGATAGGCTCTGAGGATGCACAGAGGGCAGCAAATGATGTTTCCATTGACTTCAGTAAGCCCCTTGATGCAGTCTCTCATAGCACCCTTATAGCCACATGGGGAGGGTATGGACTGGACAGCATCCAGTAAGAAAGACCAGAGAAAAGCTGGCCAGGTTAAGCAATCAATGGTTTGAAATCTGCATGATGGCCACTTATGAAAAGTGTGCCTTGGAAGAAAATACAGGGATTGATAGTGTTCAGAGATCATTAGTGACCCAGTGGAAAAAGACAGAACATACTCTCAACAAGATCAGAAATAATGGCATGTTGAGGAAGGGAGCTACTGATATGCTAGAGGGTGGGGGTACCATCAAGAGGGGACTTGGACAGACTGGAGAATGAAAAGACAGAAATGTCAGGAAGTTAACAATTAAAACAGAATAGTTCAATTGGAAGGGACCTAAAATTACTAACTAGTGCAACTGACTGACCATTTCAGGACTGAACAGAAATTAAAGTAAGGGCACTGTCCAAATGTCTCTTAAACTCCAACAGGCTTGGGGCATCAACCATCTCTCCAATAAGCCTGCTCCAGTGCTTGACCACCCCCCCTGTATAAAAGTGTTTCCTAATGTCAAGTCTGAATCTCCCTTGGCACAGCTCTGAACCATTCTCATGTGCTCATGTGGACTGGATACCAGGGAGAAGAGACCTCTCTCTCCACTTCCCCCCCTCAGGAAACTGTAGAGAGCAGTCTCCTTTTCCAGAATGAGACAAAACCAAATTCCTTCACCACTTGACACAGGATATGCCTTCCAGCTCTTTCACCAACTTGCCATTTATTATTTGCTCTGTTTTAAACTTACATCATGATCTAATTGAAGGAGGGCATTGTCCCACTCTTCTCTGCACTGGTGCAACCTCACCTCGAGTCCTGTGTGCAGTTTGGGGTGCCACAATACAGGAAGGATATAAAGCTATTAGGGGGCATCCAAAGGAGGATTAAGAAGATGGAGCTGCTCCTGAACATATTTAGAAATTCCTTTTTAAAGCACATCCAGCTTTCTTCGATTCCTTTGCCCTTCAGGACTGGCTCCCAAGGTATTCTCTCAATCTCCTGAACAGGCCAAAGCCTGCCCACTGGAAGTCCACAGTAGAAGTTCTGCTGGTGCACTTCCTTATTTCACCCAGTATTGAAAAACTTTAACATTTCATGGTCACTGTGCCCAAGACAGCCACCAACCACCACATCACCCACTGGACCTGTTTGGTTGGACTTGATGATCCCTGTGGGTCCCTTCCCACTCAGGATATTCTATGATTCTATGACTAAAAGGACTTTAAATGCCTTTCAGTAGCACCCAGTATGATCTCCTCTACAATTTTTCCAAGTACTGGGGCTAGACTAGCAGGTCGGTGTTTCTTGGGTCTCACTTCATGCCCTTCTTGTGAACTAGAATAATGCTGAGTAGATTTTAGTCAGCATAGACCTTTCCCAGACTGCCAAAACCTTCGGTAGGGATTGAGAGATGGCATGCTACAACAACCACTAGCTCCCTCAGTACT
Organism: Pyrgilauda ruficollis; assembly: GCF_017590135.1. Taxonomy (NCBI): domain Eukaryota; kingdom Metazoa; phylum Chordata; class Aves; order Passeriformes; family Passeridae; genus Pyrgilauda; species Pyrgilauda ruficollis. Next base: position 2,927,988 of record NW_024524155.1, on the reverse strand, counting down.
CTGGGATGAATTCCACCTGGCCTCATAGACTTACAAACATTCAAGTGTCCCTTACAATCTCCATGTACACAAACAAAGTCACTATTCCCAAAGTAACAGTCCTCCAAATCAAAAGACAGAGCAGCCCAAGGTCTGTCAGTGTTATAATGAGACCAAGGCAAAAAAAAGTACTGAATGCCCCCAACTTTTTCTTCACTCCAATTTGTCGGGTTATCATCTATAACAAATATCAGTCCAGTGTTTTCCTTAGACCTCCTCTTGCTATTTATGTACTTCAAAAAGCCTTGCTTGTCTGACACAACAGTTCTGGCTAGTTTCAACTCTAAGTTTTTGTCTTTCATATCTTCTCCCTGCATATGTGAACTACAGCTCTGTAATTTTTCTGTGAAGCTTGACCTTGCTTCCAGAGATCATAGTATCTCTTTCTCTTCCTGAGATTCAAGAGGAGTTCCCTGTTAAGCTGGTCTTCTGCATGGCTTGCTTGACTTTCAACACAGAGTGATCACCTGCTCTTGTGCTTTTAAAAGGTGATTCCTAAAAACTGATCAGACTCAAGGAACAGCACACTAGCAACTAGCTCACTGAGTCACCTAAAGTCAGCTGTGTTGAATTTCAGGGTAGGAACCTTGCTGACTGCTTTCCTCATTACATAAAAAATTTTAAAATTACCCATTTCATGATCCTGTGGCAAAGGCAGCCACCTACCATCATATCTCTCAAAAGTACTTCTTTATTAATAAATAACAGGTTTAGGAGGGAATCTTTCCTAGCTGGCTGAGTACTTGTGGCTACAAATTATCTTCAACATACTTTAGGAATTTCCCAGACCTGATTATCACAGTAATATGGTATTCCCAGGTCCTGTCTGTGAAGTGTCCCATAAGGACAAGGAGAAAGACAACTAGAGAGAAGACAAAACTGAAAAAAGACTGGGGAATCCTGGTGGACAAGAAGTGGAATGCGAGTGAGCTACATATCTTTGAAACAATAATCACGTACTGGACCATCTTCACAGAAGCACAGCTACTAAGTCAAGGCATGTTATTACTCCTTTCTATTCAAGTAATCCACATGGGAAGCAGTATCCTTCACACTGAGTATATGTGAGCAGATTGAGTTCTTAGAAATCTGCCTTAGATGAAAAAAAAAGAGGCAAAACAATGGACTTATTTTATTCATCCAAGAATGCTGCAGATACTAAAATCTGTATCAAGTTACTGAAGTCTGAAGATATATTTTGATAAATACCCTAGAGTAACAAGATACATGATCCATTTAGGTTGCTGACCACTCAGGAGAATCAAATTTGGTTGAGAATCTGACTGATTTGTAAATGGACTCTAACCTAGAAATAGAAAAGACAGGGCAGCTGCAATAATTGGAGTCTCCTGGAACTTCCAGAAAATTGCCATGGCAGGAAGTGTGGCTTGTCAAGACACTGCCACAGTTGCTCTTCAGTACTGCCATGGGTACAATCCGCCTTTAAAGGCAAGAAATATCTCCTAGGAGCTTACAACCTAAGTAAGGGCTTAACCAGATAACACTGCTACTGACCTCAATAGGAAAATATGATAAATTCTCTTTCCCTGCACCCAGAGAAAAATCACATGAAGCATTGCAACCCACCCCTCCACCACCACAATGTGATGAAGGCTCTTGATTCCCTAACGCCTTTCTTGAAAAAGTTTTTAAAACATCCTGACATAATGGAAGAGAAAAAACTATTTGGACAATACTCAAGAATACTCAGAATGTAGCAAGATATATCACAATTGATTTTTAAAAGGGAATACAATGGCGAAAATTGTATATAAATAAAATAAATTGTATTTATTGCATAAAGCTGAATGGTCAGTAATCTGAGTAAATCTGTTGAACAGACTCAAACCATGAGAGGCTGTGGAGGATACTCCATGAGATCAAAACCAGTCAATTTCACAAATGGTCTTTTAGGGAACCACTCATTATCATTACAACAGCATGCAGTTTAGATTACAAGGCTTCAAATCCTAAATTTTATCTGCAAGTTGTCAGGAGAACATCATCACCTTTCCCATTCACTGTATTCATGAGTACTAGATAGTCAAGCTACTACTCTTCAGGTTTACCTTCTTTTCAGATGTTTTAGATTACGGGCCCTCCAGTGCTGAAACTTCCTGTGTTACCCCTTAGGCATCATTGCTCAAAACAGCTACAAATAAGACAAAGCCATGACAACTTTAAAACAGGAACACTACTTCCTTTATAAACTGTTACAGCCTGTCCTGTAATCCAAACGGACTTCTGTATTCCTTCGTTAAGGTAAAAAGGGTTTCCCCGTTCTAATTACTTCTAAAATGTACCACCCCAAATAAAAATAAAAAAAAATAAAAGAAAAAGAAAAAAAAAAAAGTTTTGAGAAGGATTTATAGAGACAGATCTGACAGTTTGCTTGTACTGCAAAATATAAATCCAATTTGGATGTCTCCCCAAGAATAAGTAGGTATTAGGGGATCAGACACAGTGTGCATGTAGTATAACTAACTACATCCACCAATCATGATTTAGCAAGTCATTCAGTTTGTTTTCTGTATATTATGATCATTTCCCATTTTAATACTCAGCTAAAATAAATCACTGCTTCATATTCCCCCAATTAAATCTATCCCTCAGTCACTTGATTCATAAGAGAACAGAACACCGCAAAATCAGTAAAATCACGCAAATTTTGCTGTCTGCTTAAGAGTGCTAGATGCACTGCCACAATCAAAACAGACTTTACAAGTTTAAACAGTCCTGTCTGAAAGCTCCACATGAGGAAAGCAAAAAGTTCTATTCATACAAATAGGACTTAAAGGACTTAAGAAGCTGTGAGGCCACCTGCTCCTTGGTACATGCTGTACAGGTACATATTCTGAAAACATAGTCCAAGATAAGCTCCAGAGTTATTACAGAGGGAAGAAATCCCTGTCCATATTTTCTGCAACACAGAAGGTAACAGCAGACCAAGTGGAAGTTCCACGAAGAGAATCTCTTTATTGTACACTGCAGTGCAATGTGCAATCATCAGCAGGTGGAGACACCTCCGGTAGGCATAGCAGACAATACTTTTGAAGGAAGAGGAAGCATGATAGAGAAGGAGTCTGATCTATGCCTATGACACTCTGAACTCAGGTGACACTTTAAATGGCTTTTTTGTTCAATGGCATGTTAACTTCAACAAGCATCCTTTAGAAATGCTAAAAGACATTTTTAAATTTATACACTGAGATATGGATGTTTTGTATACTCTTCTACCATACTGCAATAATATTCAAGACTCCGGATTTCTATCCAGGACACCAGCTCCCACATTTACGTCCAAGTAATTCTCCCAAATCCTTATCCAGTAGGAGGTTTAGGAATGAACATGCAATACACAATAAAGACTGAAGACATTCATAACAAGGGAGAAGGAAAAGGTCGAATGGACAATGCTGCCAGTGAGCTAATGGCAATTTCTACGTGGACAAGCACCATATTTGCTTTGCCAAAAGCAACATGATTTGAGTCTGTTAGCACATGGCCAGAAAACATTCTGCTAATACAGGATTCAGGTTCCATGTTTTAATGTGTTAGTATTCCCTCCTCATTCCTCAGGCAAGAAATCCTTCTGGTCTGGAAGCAAGCAGATGGAGATTCCTGCCTTCCTGAATGGCAGTGGGACTTTCACCCTGAAAATGCCAAATACACAAACAAGCAACAAGTCCAGGGGGTGAATAAAGATTTGAAAACCCAAAAGAACCTGTAGATGACCCATTACATATGAGCTGGAATCAGGGAAAGAGATGGATTCATAATAAATACAGTGATGCAGGAAAATTTCTAAAAGCCACTGACGTCCCAACACTGATTACCTTTTCTTAAACATAGATTCACAAACATGATTTAGATGTGTGAGGCACACAGACCAGCCTGGATGATGGCACGCATGACGCACCAATATGGAAGATACTACTACTGCCAAACAAGATGTTTGGTGCAGACAAACACCAGAATAAAACACTTCCAAAATCGAGCAAGCCTTTACAGTTGCAATGCTTCCTTTTAGCTGTATCCAGGGCTCTTCTCTGGTGGCATTTTAAAAAAGTTACTGGAGGCAGTAGTAGTAGATTTCTCAGCTGCTGGTGTTTTCCCAGTCCACTCAGAGCTCTGGGATCTCAAGGATGGTGTTGCTGGTAGCTCTGATTCTGCTGCATCCATGTGGACAGATAAAGTTGCTGGAATATAAAATTGCAGGAAAGGGGGAACAGAGGAAGACAGTAAGAAAGACAATAAAAAAGTTAGAACAACTAACTTCATGGCAAACCCCTCATATATATAAAATTTCATTTATGAGGATATTATTTATTGAACTTCTAAAAGTTCTTCATCCAAATTCCTCTGAAATAGAGGTTCTTGATAGCATTAACAATTTTGCTCTAACGATGCACACATTCAAAACTTAAGTTCCCAGTCCACTAACTAGTTCCCTTAGTCAGAGTTCCTGTTCAAAATCGAAGGTTTTAGCTGTCCCATATTTAAAGTGAATCAATTCACAATCATTCATTTTATAATAACTTGGACTCCTTACAAATACTCAATTAACTCTCTACTTGAGACTTCCAAAGTCTCTGAAGGTGTGGCAAATTTCAGGTTGCTAAGCTCATCTAAAGAGGAAAACACACCTCTCTTCACCCAGTAAGGGCAGTACCATGAACCTCCACATATATCCAAAATTATAAATCAGGATATTATGACAAGAAACTACTTGCCAAACTAGATTGAAATCCATTCTCATTTTCTCAAAACAACCACTGCTTCAAAATGGGACAGGCTACAATAGCCAGAGAGATTTGCAGATCCATAGCTCAACCCAACAGCCGCCCAAATTTCCAGAATGATTGCCAAAAAACCTAGAGATATGAGAGTTTACTCCAATTCTCAGTATCCTGAATCACTCAATCCTCACAAGCAGAACAGGGCCAGGTGAAGAAGAGTAATTGCCATAGGAGTCTTTGGGACAAACAGAATTTTTTAAACAAGTAACTACTTCAATACAAAATACATCTCTTCATTGTAATCTCACAACAGATAATAGTTGTTTGTGTGTTTTAATTACAAGTTGCATCTGCTGCTCTGTAGTGGATGAAGGATAAAGAGGCCACAGCAAGCCTCAACTAGAGGACAGATTGCTTTGAAGTTTAAATAAAAAGTCAGTTCAGTGCTTGAGGTTCCACATTCAGTAGATCTGGAACCCAAACAATGCTGATTTTGTAAATCCAAAACAGTGAGTCATTCCCATACAGCTACAACACAGCTGACAAAAGTACCTTGCAATTTTACATCCAGCCCATCATCTTCCTCCATCTGAAGGTCATATGAAATGTGAAAAAAACCCCAACAACTAAGTCAGTCTTTAAACTCACAATCACCACCAATACAACACTATGCACTCCTTGCTAGCAGCCTCCACACTCAGGCTCTCCATCTTTCCTCATAAAAAGAGAAAAAGAAAAGGACTGAAACTGGCTTCTTGTTTCTGGGCAAAGAGTGGCAAAGAGTGAATAATTAGCAAGAAATAGGAGAGGGAAAATTCACCAAATTGCTATTACTCATCAGACTGTTCCCTGATAAGCAGTTTCACAGGCTGCTAACAATCACCTTTTTTACAAGCTAAGTGTGAATACATGCCAAGGCAGACAAAAATCTATTTACACAGATTTTTACCCTGGACTCACTGTAATAGCTGATTAGGACGCCAGTTACCATGTCCACTGCTACATACATAGAGGACTAAACCACACAAACATTAAAAACATCAGTGTAAAGACTGGTAGTTGTTCACCATTTATGACACAACCATCTGTACTCGTGGCCTATTCTGACAAATGAAGACAGACGTGACAGTCTTCGTCAGATTCCTTTCAAACCAGAGAATAACTTCCAAGAGAATAACATTTTATGCAGTATTTTTTAGACAAGCTCTACTGTGCCACTGAGGATATTATTCTAAATCTACTGTACTGCAATGGAAAGTAACTAAACACAAGGACACTATCCATGCCTTCTAAGTCTCAGATCACTGAAAGGTCAAAGGACCTTTACCACCACAGACCTTCTTCCTCCCTAGGCACTGGCTGTTGGTCACTGAGTTTGATGAGTCTGGTCTAATCCAGTACAGTCAGCCTTAACTTCCTCCAGATTTCCTTATTCTATGGCCAAACTACCCCAGCCAGATTTTTGTTCTTATCAGGTAAAGGCCTCATGCTTTAGGGCTCACACTGTTCAACTGTGTAGTGTGGAAAACATTAATTTTCAGTCTCTCTGAATATTTGCATAAGTTTGCCCAACTTAATTTTGATTAAAGTAATTTCCTGAAGTGCAAATTAATTCTGAATTTTCTATCCACTTTTTGTTGTTCTCAACAGCTCAGTTATGGTATTTAGGCCAGTTAGCCTCAAAGAGCAGGATTAATACCAGAACTTGAATACTACAGCAATACAATAGAGACCCAAGGCACTTCTACAGTAATGCAGTTTTTTGATGTTCACGCAAGGGTCTCTGGGAAAAGATACTTTACCAGAACTCATAAATACTCACAGTCATGAAAGTATGTGAGAAGACATGGAATAAATTTAGTTCCTTGGTTCCCAAATAAATATTATCTCTAGCTGCCTTTTCTCACTGTTACACTGAGGAGAGAAATAGCACCCACATCTCATCTGCCTTTTGTTAGCATCTTCTGATTTCAGCCAAATTCAACTCAAAACTTTCTGTGGATGGTGGGGGGGGTGAGGCGACAGGGGAAGATTTGTAGCTGCATGTTTAAGAAAGAAGCTAAATTCATCACAATGACAGGGGATAGTGTTGGCAGAGATTTGAGCTATTTATTCTTTTAGGAAAATCCTATAAAGAATGACACGAGGAAGCCTCTATCTGCAGTCTTGTTCATCACACTGGTGAGGAGTCCGATAACAGATGTATGCAGTAGCGTGATTTAGTGCCGGGAGCTGGCCCCTGATGTGTATTAATACAGCGGCAAAGCGGAACGAGCCCCTCTTCATCACTCATCTCTATAAAAGAGGTGGAATCCGAGATGGCCCGATGTTCGGCAGAGCAAGCCCATTTGTTCTGCTGACTGATGAAGCCAGCTCAGGCTGTGTCCTTCACCTCCACGGGGCACTCAGGTTGCAAAAAAGGAGATCACTGAAGCAGGACCTGGTCAACAAGTGAGACGAGAGCAGTTGGACTCAGTGAAGGAGCTATTTAAAGGTGAAGAAATCCAGCACTCTGTGTCTGCATGACAGGCACAGGCCTGTATTCTGATTTCCCTGTGCTTCACCTTTTGCAGAAGGAAAATACCACAAACACTAAAAGCCTCAGAAGTGAAAAAAATGAGACTGCCATGACTCCTCAGGCACATGTGAACCCCAGTATATGGCATTTATATGGGGGTGAGTAGATGCATGGCAAGGGAGAAAAATCTTTATCTCATCAATATCCAACAAATGTAAGAGTGTCCAATTAATTCTACACTATTGCAGAATAATACTATGTATCTTTTTAGGCATTAGTAATTGCATAACAAAATCTCCTTTGACAGAAATAACATCAGATTCCAGAAGTTTCCAAGTTAAATGTCCAGGTTGTGCTTCAGCTGTAATTGGGAATCTGTAGTAGAACATAATTTAGGACACAACTTCAGTTACCCAATCATAAAAGTTTCTTTCCACAAGTCAGTATTGCAGCAAACCCTGCCCACAGCTGTTCACTTGGCTGAGGATATTTCTAAACAGGATCTCAGGAAGAGATCTTTACCATTTCTGGCCATTAAAGACTTTGCAGACCTTGTCTCTTGATGATCAGCATAAGCATGCTGCCCACACTCTACTAACTACACTTCCTTATTTTGTAATACGTAACAATCCTCTCTCCCTCATCCATAGTAAGAAAGCTTTCTAAATTCTTGTGCTATTTCCAGAGCTAAGTTCCACCCCAGATGCACTCAACTCTTCAAGAAGTGTTCACTATACAATTTCCCTCATCAGGTAAGTACAACTTAAATAGTACTTTGAAACATGTAGGCATGGAAACAGAAGCGCTCCTTATAGAAAGTGACCAGCAATGCAATACATAATACCTTCTGAATAATGAATAAATGGACAGGTAACAGGGGACAGTGAGACATTAGCACTCATACAAGAAAATCTAGTATTCCAGTGCTAAGACTCTGTGGTTTCAGATACTATCCCTTTTACTACAGAAGTTCAAATATCTCAAAATGGAATACTCAAAAGCCAGGAAAGAATAACCTAAATAAATAATCAGTAATAGATGAGACTTTTGCTGAACAACAGATTATTGATCTTTTTTTTTAGTACAGAACCTTTCCAACAGTTTGCAATCCAGATCAGTAGCCTGGAGAGAAAGCTCAGCTATCTTCCCTACTTCATAATTCTGTCTATCCACCAGCCCAAGGAAGAAACACAAACTTCCTCCTATTAATCATCAGTTTATTTGGTCTTCCCCACTGTTTTTACATCTCTATTTTTTCCATCATCTTACCCAATACCTTGTTACTGGATTACAAGAAGAGTTATTAATAAAGTAGTTGGAAGAACATGTATCAGTGGATAGTAAGGGTAAGGTGAAAGGACAGAAAGAAACATCCTAAAACCCACCGTGTTCATCAGATTAAAGCTTTTTCACATTCTGATGACTAATCAATGACTTTTCAGAAATCTGCCACATTAAAATAGACCAGCGTTTTAATTACTACATCCCCATAACAAGAAAAAACTATTTTCATCCAGAAGAATAACACAACCCACAAGGAGTAAGTGGTTTCACCCAATGATTACACAAAAATTGTCAGATTTTTGCTCCTGTGAAAGCGTCTACAAATACCCTGATAAAGGGCATCAAAGCCACCAGCTAATGCCAGCCCAATACTGAAGGAACACTCTGTGCATACTAATCAACTGCCTATCATGAGAACTGCATAATTTAGGACAGTGGAAATAACACCTTATGAAGAAGCAAATTACTATTCACAGTAAGGCAAAGCACTGCAAATTATATTAACTTAACATCGCTACATTGCCAAAAAATTGTTTAGTAGGCAGCTCTTGATGCTATGCAAAAACACAATATGCCCTCTCACATGTTACATTAGCTTCAAACCAAAGTAATGCTACCTTTGCCTATGGTGCTTTGCTCAAAAGGGGCATGACTATAAAAGCACTGGCAGGTTACCTGATGTTGGGCTAGACATGGAGGCTGCAGCTGGCTTTCGCTTCCTCTTGATGTCCCTTGAACATGGTGGTCCCAGGTGGACACTTGCTTGCCTATGGAGAAAATAAAATAAACTCAGTCCCAGTATCACATTTCTGTAAGAATGACCAGTCACCTGCAGCTCCTACCTTCCCATCAGCTTCTTAACTTACTAACTTACTTACTTAGTAAGTAGCACAACCCAAAAGTTTCTCAGGGAGTTTTGATCACATTCTTTGTCAATATAAATTATGCTCCTATTTCCTTTAAGAGCTCACACATAAACTGCTCAGAAGAATAATTATTTCTTAGCCTTTAAAGTCTTTAACGTTCTGGTTTTGTATTAATTCCAAACTAACTCCTTGCATACATAAAGATGTAATCAAGCAGTGTTATGACATGTCCTACCATTACTTCTATGGAAGAATAACGAATGTCTGCAAAATTGCTCTTTATGTAAACTGTGTGATATTTGCTCCTTAGTCAGAAATTATTTTGCAATCTATTTGGTACTGTAGAATCATCTTAAAATGTACCTATAATGCCAAATGTCCATGCACGCTGTTTCCATTACAGTAGTAAGTTCGTAAATTTAGGAATGCAAAACTGCCTCATGTATTTTTAAAATCACTATTTCCTTATTAAAGTGCTGTGCAAACAGCTGAATCTGACTTATGACAGCCTTGTTGCAGCTCTAAACTGGCTGAAAGGCTTCATCTGTTCTGTTAATATCAACTGTTAAGTCTGAAGCCTACTGATGGCCATTTCAGCTTAATCATTTGCCAATTAAGAAGAAATCTGTATTGTTGGAACTGACTTGAGCTGAGAGCTCCTCCAAGTCATGTAGCTGTAGCAAGCAGAGAAGTTAAATTCAGAAATAAGTCTTTGCAGCAGACCAGAGAACTTCCTCAAATACCATAATGAATGTGAACACATAGTTTATCAAGGACACTGGGTTCAAATCCCTTCTTTGTCCAATATAACAGACTTCCCTTGGCAAGTTCCTTGGTCACTCTTATCATGAGACCTGATGTGCAAAATGCAGAACAACAGTGCAAATAAAATCAGTTAAAGACTGTGAGCTTACATGATGTAAAATTTGTAACCCTACAAGTTTTGATGATTAAGTGCTGAAAAGCTTCAGTGTCTTCAAAATTTGTTACTTTGACTTAAAAAAAAATCCTGAAAGTTTAACGAACACTTTTATCACATACTAAAGCCTTTGAAATATAAAAAAGGGAAAACTTCATGGGTTTTTATTTTCATTACAAAAATCTATTTAAAAAACCAAACCCACATATTTACAATATGTATCATTTTAGATGCTGTATTTATGCAAAAACAAATTGTGCTCTTGTATCTATACAGAACAGTGCAGGGACCACAAAGAAATTCCTATACTAGTCCAGTCTGTAAATTGTTTGAATGCTGCTGGGTCTATCTATTTACCTGGAAAAAAAAGTGCAACCACAAAAAAAAAAAGGAAATACCTACTGTTCCATCTTTTCAACTAAAATTCAAAAGTTCTACAAGAAGCCTATAAGATCTGTCCTCCAAATCTGACATTGAAGAACAGCTTCAAAAGTTTTTAAATAGTGCTACATTTCACAGACAGCCAGTTTTTCAAATGTGGAATCACATATTAATACAACCAGACACAGAAGTCTCCTGAGGGGATCGAGTGTACTCTCAGTAAACTCACCAAGACCAAGCACTGGGTCCTTCACTTTGGCCGCAACAACCCCATTCATCACTGCAGGCTGGGGGAAGGGTGGTTGGAAAATGGCCCAGAGGAAAAGGGCCTGGGGGGGCTGATCAACAGCAGCTGAACGTGAGCTACTGTGTGCCCAGGTGGGCAAGGCCAGTGGCATCATGGCCTGGATCAAGAATATTGTGGCCAGTTGAACCTGGGAAGGGATCACTCCTCTGCACTTGGTGAGGCCACACCTCAAGTCCTATGCTCAGTTCTGGGCCCCTCACTACAAAGGACATTGAGGTGCTGGACCATATTCAGAGAAGGGCAGTGGAGCTGGGGAAGGGTCCAGAGCACAAGCCCTGAGAGGAGCAGCTGAGGAAGCGGGGGTTGTTTAGCCTGGGGGAAGGAAAGCTCAGGGAAGATCATATTGCTCTAACTACCTAAAAGGAGGGTGTAGCCAGGTGGGGGTCAGTCTCATCTCCCAGTCAACTGGCAGAAGAATGAGAAGACATAGCCTCATGCTGTACCAGGGGTGGTTCAGGATGGATATCAGGAGGACTTTCTTCAAGGAAAGAGTTGTCAAACATTGGAATGAGCTGCCCCGGGAGGTGGTTAGAGAAACCATCCCTGGAGGGAAAAAGCTTTCAAACATAGTGGCACATCTACAGAATGCACATTCAAATCTCATGGTTGTACACCAAAGTGACTCACCTCTAAGTAACTTTATAAATGCTAAAAACTTCTTTTGTGCATGACTATTATAGTGACTATACAGTGTTTTAACATAGCTTTAACCATGTATTTGGAAACATCTAAACACACGTAGACTGAAGAAAATATTCAGTTTTTTATTTTGCATCATTGCCACAGTATTAGATTACTAACTGCAAGACTATTATATAATTGTATATAATAATCCAATTAATTTTAAATAATGTAGCAACAAAATTTTTAAATGCTCCCTTTTTAATTTTATGAACTTACACCAACATTAGTCAGTTGATCCTAGGTGGAGAAGCACTATGGACTAGGAAAGAAGTATGTACTATCATTTCAAAGAGACTTTACGCAATTTTTCCCAGCTCACAAATGTTACAGATAGATTTTGCATAAAAGCTCCTGGCTCTCAGCTACATACTTGAACATCTACCCATTACCTGATGATTACACAAGGGGTAAAAAACATAAAAATGAAAACAGAAGAATCTCAAAATCCCTTCTTGTAGTGCAAGTAAAGGCAAACCATACTTCAGTTGAAGACTACTAGAAAGAATGCTGTATGTAGTAGCCCCGCCTCTAAGATACAAAGGCTCAGAGGTCATAAATTGTCTCTGTAACATGTTTATGTTTTTCTTTCAGGTTTATCCCTTATTGATCACCCACACTTCAGTTAGTAAATCAGGAACCTATTGATTAGTCACTGGCTCTGACTGACCCAGTGGTAAAAGTGTCATTTCAAGTGTATGGTGCACTTTACAGGCACCATAAATCTGCAGGGAATCTGCAGGTGGTATGTACCTTGGGAGAGAGAAGAGCACAAGACTACATTCAGGAATGATAGTCCTCATTAAGGCCTGGACAGAAAGGATGTCTGAGGTATAACTTATGAAATATGGAGGTTTTTGGTAGATGGCACACTTTTCAATGTACATTTCTAATCACTAGCTTGCATGAAGGTCTATATCAGTGAGATAACAGAATTCGTGAATCCCAGTTTAACAGCAGACTCCTATAGACTCCTACAAACACCACCACTAGGAATGTCAAGTCAAGGATATGCACAGCACCCAACACAGCAGTGACTAGGCTAAATTATAAAATGTGAAAATATCCCAAGTTGCAATTATGAATTAGTTCTCCTTCCAAAGCTAAATTTTAACAACTCTTCTGAACAGTTAGAAATTACTCTAAAGTAGACTAGAACAGGAAAGGCTGACAGAAAATGCATATTTGTGCATTGTCACAGCCTTCTGTGAAGAAGTTTGAGACCAGAACTTTGTGAGATGAAAGATCTGGGCCTAAACTTACAAAGTAGAATAGGACATACACTGTCCTTACTAGACTTCAATGTCTTCTGCTAAGCCTCCATGCTTTCTTCAATTTTGCATAAACAGTAATGAGAAAATAATTCCCTGGTTTCTTTTGGACTATGACAGTTTTATCATAAGAAATAAACAAAGTTGCAGTGCTTAGTCACAGATGGATCTGCCAGGTGACCAGAGACTAACATGAAAACGTAGTTTACAATCTAGAGATAACAGAAATTCTAACCCTGGAAGAAAAAAAGGAGAACACATTTAGAAAAACAAATCAGCATCAAAAATGTGGCTGTTTTGTTGGCTGCAATATATTCAACTCACACAGCAGTCACTGCCAGGAGTTAGTGAATGAAAAATTACACATATATAGGAAAAATGGCTTTCAACAATATGAAAAGTCTGTAGTGTCTTTTTGACAGTAATAATATTTTTTGTAATGACAAACTAATGGAATTATTCAGGAAATACTTTTTGTCTTTTGTTTTTAACATAGTACTTATGGTACCCAGTTCTGCATGCAGGCAATGCTGGAGAAAAACCAGGTTTTGTTATGCAGAAAGATTAAATTCATGGTAGTCTCTAATGTGTCAGAAGTAATGCTTCCTTTCATTTCTTTTCCACATATTTATTCTACGATTTTATTTGCATGATTTTTAATGATCAGTGCTTGCATACACAGGACTCCCATCTCACTGCTACAGTTTGAGATGACCGTGCACTGGAGCTTACCACTATTTTATATCTACCACAGTATTTCAACAGAAAATTAGGACTGGCAATATAATCTGTGGGAGACAATACCGAGCACAAGCAGACACTAGTCCACAAAGATTCTTACTGAACAGCATCAGGACCCTGAAAATTTCACTATCTGTGAAGTCTAAATTGTAGCATGAAGTCCACTCTTAAAATTCAGGGTAAAAGCCAGCTCAATCTTGCAACAAAGGTCTCTGAAAAGGCCATACAGAGCTAAATGTGACAACCTGTGGCCTTCTTGGAGGCAAGAGGCACACTGCACACTTGTGGGTGTATGCCTCTCACTGTCATCTCACATCATCCAGCTTGTCTGCTTACACTCTTTATTCTAACCCTATCGTCAGAAGAAGCAAAGCACATGGATTATACAGTGAGAGGCAGTCATTAGTCTACTGCTATAAAAACAAGGGATGTTATTATCCTCATGTTAAAGTGAATGTTAATAGAGACTGCCTTTTAACAAAGATACTGCTACTAAAACTCCACACAACCCAGCTGCTGCTGTTGTGATGCTTTATTCAGAGCAAACACAAGCCAAATGAAAGGCTCTTTCTCTAAGCCCTGAGGTGTTACCTGAGGCTGTTGATGGTGGCTTCACAAAATTAATAGTAAAAGCAGAATTCTTCCTCTTCTTTGACTACAGAGCCAGCTGGGCACCAGTCTAATCTGCACATAACATGTGTAAATCAATACAAGTTGCTCATCCTATCTGCATGCAAAGCTCCCACACGCACAAGTGGATCTTGCTATCACATCCCAGTGTAGATATTCCCAATGCACAGCAGTCTCCTATGCCCTGCAGAGCCTCGTGGGAAGGCTTCTAGAGCACATTTTCAGATTCCAAAATCTCTAATAGGTCAGCTCACTTCTTCAATCATCCAAATCTCATAGATCTTCAACAGCAGCAGTCTCTTCCCCAAGCAAGCATTATAATGATGTGGCAATTTCATTCCTAAAAGTCTGCATGTGGCAAATGCAAGTGAATGCATTTTCTTCTTGTTTTCCATGTGAGCACTCTAAACAGAGATGTGATCCCATATATTATATCCCCTATTTTCACACTGAATCACACTGTAACTGTGCCAGAAAGACTCCTACTGTTTGCCAGATCTGCTGAGTACACAGATTTGAAATAGCAAGCAAAAAAGAAAAAATTCTGAAGCCAAGGGGAATTTATTTTTCACACCAGAGAATTAGGATTCATCAAAATGGGAATATTAGGCCCCAGTCAACTGCATGTGACACTAGGTTGATAGCTGCTGTTCATTGCATGCCTGTCAGAAGAATTCAGTTATATTCCCAACTGGAATGTTAGCCAGGCTTTAGCAAAGGAAGACATGAAAATCCTCTAGCTAAATGGAAAAAGAGTAAAAAAATAAGGAGAAAGGTTGCCTACAATGAACTGGATACTGTCCTGCTCAAGCAGGAAAGTATGAAATTGTGGACATCTGTTCACTCCTTCAGCTGCCTCAGAAAAGGCCTGACCTTGCAGGCAATCCCTGTACTTCCACATGCTTGGGTAAGAGGCAGAAATATCAAGATCTCTGTGTACAGATGCAGATGTGACAGAACAATATTTATTTTCACACTTCTAGAGCCGGAACTGAAATTTGAGACATTCAAGTGTGTTCAATTTAACAGCACCACCAAACCCAAAGCATGGGGCAACTGGCAGTAAATGAGGAGATCACTCATGCCTCTACATCTTTATGCCATGTTCCAAGCAAGGTGACAGACTTGCTTCTAAATCAGATTAAACTCTAGGTTCACAGTTAGTATTAACAGAGTACATGCAAAGCAATTTTCTTTATCTGTGCTGTTCAAAAGTCTAAAACAATCCTTCAAGTCTCCACCTTCAACATCTGTCTGCCATCCAAGGTCCACTTTTCCTATGACCTCCAGTGGGAACATTTAATTGCTTTTTTTCACTCATAATCCTGTTTTCAAGGCTAGGCAAATAATAAATGACATTAGGGACAATTTATCTTCTACCTTCCTCTCTTATTCTGCCTGCTATTCAAATCAAAGGGAACACTGGTTCTAGGCTCTTCTGAAACTCTTATGCCTGCCTCAAGGGAATAGCATTCCATCAATCAACAACCTACAACATCTTCTCAGCTACAGAATATTGAATAACCAACATCTAATAAAATATTCAACTTCAGCCTATACAAAATCCTCTTAAGTAGAAGAAGCTCTACAACAAAATTCTGTTCAGACTGCTCCTCCCAGAGAGGCAAACAGGCCGAGGGAAAGAGGAAGGATCCCTTGAGTTGCCTGTGTAAGTCTCTACTTGCTTGCTTTTAGCAGTCTGCATGGTGAAGTCGAAACCTTAACAGACAAGACATGATTAGCAAACGTTTTGTGCTCTTAAAGGAGAGTAATTATAGGCATGTGAAAAAAGAAGAGATCCCTGAGGTACTCTTCCTTGCATGCCTCCCGAGAGGCAGCAGGGCCATTAAAAATTCCATGATGAAGAGGAAAAACAGTCTGGGAACAGCCAGGAGGCAATACAGCAAATTAATACACCAGCCATCCCTAGGGAAGACTGCAAGAAAGCAGAAAACTCTCCTTGCTTCACAAAATAAAATTATACCACTAATGATAACAGTCACCACACACACAAAACTGCTTCTAATGATAGGTGTGAAA
Organism: Pyrgilauda ruficollis; assembly: GCF_017590135.1. Lineage (NCBI taxonomy): Eukaryota > Metazoa > Chordata > Aves > Passeriformes > Passeridae > Pyrgilauda > Pyrgilauda ruficollis. Next base: position 2,911,572 of record NW_024524155.1, on the reverse strand, counting down.
TTCCCAGTGCTGTGCATACACTTTGAATGAAAGCTCTTCTCATCACAGACATAAATCAAGAAAGGTAGTGTAGGATTTATACTGCCTTTCAAATAAGGCTTCCCAAGGAACCTTCTACATAGGCTTGTCAGTGTCAAGGAAGAGGTTCTTTCTCAATCCTCAGCTGCATTCAGTATTCTGGCCTTCAGCTCTGCTTAAGCAAAAGTACTGGGTTACCAGTCTTCCAGATAAACTGCACTAAAATCCACCAGTGAGACAAAGAAAACAGTTCCATAGCAGAGAAAGACTCCATTTGGTAAATATACTCCACTGGACACACTCCGTGATAGCAGAAACAAAGCAGAGAAAGGAGATTTTGCACGACACAGCAAGCATCAGGTTGAAGAAACTGGATGGCCACAACGTCAAGACCATGTCTTTTCTAATATGTTTCATATTATTTGAGAGGATTTGCTTCCCACGCACACACATCCCATTCTGGTAAATTTCAGAGCAGAACTTCTCCAGGATGAGTTGAAGCTGTTAGAAGCTTCCTGAAGCACAAACTACTGAAATTGATTCCATACATGGCAAAAGCAGATGTTAACTGGGGCAATAGCTTGTCAGAGCTCACAGAGATCAGCTGAACGTCCTGTAAGAAAATGGACTACTAACAAGTGGGCTTGGCATGTAAAGCTAAGAAGAACAACTATCAAGAAGATGTTTCTCTGAAGGAACAATCTCCTTCTGTGCCCTTAAGAGTTCAATCCTTGCCACATACATGGAGCCACATTCATTCTTTTCATATTTCTTTCTCCTATAAAGATTCTTGAGCACATTTCACACTAAAATAGGAACTATTTTCTCAAATTCCAGGCATTTAAAAACACAATTGCATCTGGGATGGTACAATTTCTCTGTCAACTCAGTAACAATTCATGAGTGATTATGTTTGTCAGAACACCAGCCACCTCTTCATTAAAGGAAGGAACCAAGCATATATATTAACTGGTTAACTAGACTATACACCCACAAAAACCTAGCAAACACAATCCCTCCAGATTCAGAAATCCCTTGCAAAGAACTTGGCTTAGGAAAGGGCCTTCACTGACCATCATAAAGGTAGAAATTTTGCCCAGTTTGAATTTGCAAGCAGGATTTGTCCAGCTCACCTTTCTGGAAGACAAACTTCTATAAAGCACCAAGTAAAACACTGGAGGCAAAAGAAAGGCTAGCCTAGCTGAAAATGAAGAGACCTTTCAATCTTCTTGCTTCACAGAGAGAAAACATCCCCAGAGTGGGGCAAAAGCACAGAAAAGAATCAATTTGCTGATGCACAATCTTCTGAATTCCTTTTATTCTCATCCAGTTGAACATTTAAGAGCTGATTTCTTCCTCCCTCCCCTTTTCCAGCTTTAACATGCTGGCTACAGCAGCATGAGGTCATGGTGCGACATCGCAAAATTCCCTGCAGAAGCCAGTGGGAAGAGAGGCTTTGCTGGGTGGGTGCCAAGCTTCTCTTCAGACACATACAACCTTAGTACATTTTTCATGCTCTATTTGCTAATTAACAAGGGAAAGAAAGCCATGAAGCTGAAAGTCCAGACTTTTTCAGATTTCAGATTTCTTTCAGATTGGGCCCCTGGTACAAGCACATAAGCAGAATTGTGTCCAAAGCAAGGCCTTGTCTACTTGCACAGAAAAAGAGCTCAAGGGCACCTTACCTTTAGACAGTCACCTGCAGCACAAAAACAGGAGTCACCTCTAAGGCCAACACTTGAATTTAATTTAGGATTAGTCAGCAGAAGGTGCCTGAATAGTATATTAACCCAAAATATGCAGACTCAAATATACCTAACATCTGGCCAAACCAGATCTAAATTTCAGCTATTGCTACAGAGAGGTATCAAGCTACTAGAGGTCACCTCAGGTGAGTTCTTGATCTGCTCAGAGGGTCTATTTTAGACACCTAGGATAGCAAAATGCTTCAGCATGTCACCTACACCAGTTTGTCAGCATTTTCCCTCTCATCTTGTTCCAATTTTAATAGTGGGCAATGATACTATGTCCATTTGTATCTATAAAACAGACTTACAGCAACTAATTGCACATTGCAAAACACATTGCAGTTATTTCTAAAGGAACAGTATGTTCTGCCTGTCTGTCATACACTGTTTGATATACTGTAAGCACTTAGTTCACTGAAATTCTCAAATAAACTGCATTGCTATATTTTGTGCTAAGTTTGGGCATGGACTTCCCAGGGAAAAGTACGTTAAGTTGCAGTCCATTGTTGTTCAGATCACACAGTACTACTGAAGACATCCAGGAGAGGGAAGAGAGACAACCCCAAGAAAGCAGAGCAAGGGAGTTACCTGGCAGTGCAGTGTGCTGGTGAGCATCTTCGGTGGGAAGCATCAGCAAGCACATCCAGAGAGTACAGAGGAGATAATGGATTGAACTGGAAAGTCAAGAGATTTTATTTAAGCAAAGCATTAAAAGAAATAGTGTCCAGATAAAGCTCCTCAGATCTGTTCTGTTCACACAGTATAAGGAGACTTTCAGCTGTCCACATAGTAGAAGGAGGCCTTTCTGACACCTCAAGGGGTAAGACTAGATCAGAACAGACAAAAGGCTAGCACAAAGGGTGAAACAGCAAATCTGATAACCACCTTCTCACAACAGACAGCCTCAGCACACTCCTCTTCCACCTTGCATTATTAAAAATGCTGGTTGATTAAGAGCATAAGTGCTCTATTGCTGCATGCTGTGAGAAAAAAATCTACCTCTCTTTCAGAAAGCCTCTTGTCTTCCTTCACATTGCAGAGAAAAAAGTCACTGTTATGAATTGTGCAAGCACAGAGCAGTTCTTGTATTCCCAAGGGCTGTGTACATCACTGAAACAGACCTCTAGAAGACTCAGACCCACCAGGTTAAGTTCACAATGAGCACTCAATTCATTCCACGGCAAGTTAGTTGCTCCTTCACTCCCCTCCAACCTCACAAGCTGTCTCTGCAAACTGCTTAAAACAAATTTTTGAAACAATGCATGGTCAGGCTACTCTAAGATACTCTGTTAGACATACACTAGACAAATCTTGAGGGCATCAAACCTGTGCAAGACAGCTTGTTGTACAAAATACAATGGCCAGGATTTTTAATGGTCAGGACAGAAATGGAATAAACTGATCAATCAATGCATGGAACAAATTTTGCTCAATATGTAAATAGAAGCTTTAGACTGGTAGTTTCTCTGGGGTACCTGCTTTATACTTCCATTCAGCATTTCCTCTTTATTTATAATTCACACCTCAAGCACGAAATGAATTTCCATCTGCTTTGCAAAGTGCTACAGCAATCTCCAGAACACTTTTCTTGTATTACTAGGATTACTGATGAATTTTTAAATAAGGACAAAGAAACAATCCACATCTGTAGCTGGACTCCTCATACAAGCTGTCTGCAACTTCAGAACTCAGTACTACTACCTTTACCCTCCACCTTTCTGAGAAAGAAGATGCACCACAAAGCTGCTGCTATCAGGGAGCACCTCCTTGAGTGGGACTGCTTGTTTACTGTCAGTAACACTGCAACTGCACAGTAGGGAAAATCACCAGGAACTCTCTGTTACTGGAATGGCTGACTCAAGTTCATTTAAGAAAAACAAAAGTTACTTACTTTTGTCATTTTAAAGCTTATGTAGTTACTTTTATCTTTAGATAAGAGTATTATTATAGCAATATAAAAGCAATCTGTAAAATGTTCTCACTAATGGAAAATACAAAATTGCACAAAGGCTTGAAAATTATTTCTTGCCATATATGCATTTTTAGCCACCTGAAAGGTAAAAAAAAAAAAAAAAATCAGTCCTACTGTTCACCAACCATAAAACAACTCATATAGGAATAGAAAGGAGTGTGCATGGCCAGGAGCACTGCTACAACACGACTGCTCAAACGGAAGAGTGGTTTTTTTGCTCTTTGCTATCAAGAACCTGAGCTTTTATATCTTAAAGTAAAAAAAAATCTCTTAGTACTGAAGCTAAGAAAGACTTAGTGGAGAATATAAAAGTGCACACACAAGAGTTTCAGTTACAAGAATGCCTATTTCTCTTGCTTATCACCTCTTACATTTTCCTGTTACAGCTATTTAACTACATAATTTAAGCTCATCATTTTTTCCCTTCTCTGTGGATGAGACTATCAGGTAGAAGCCTGAGCCAAACAAGGCAAAACAAAGCAGAAAAAAATGTAAAAAGAGAAAAATGTCCAATTCTTCTGTAATTTTGAGAGGCCAAAGCTCCTCCTGTCAAGAGGCATTTTCCCTCCTACTCAGAAGGGATGGCAAACACTAACCTGAAACAGGGAGATAAATAAAAGGAGTTCCTGAGCTATCCAATTTAAATAGACAATACAATGCCCAGGAAATGGGTTGTGTTCAAAGTCCAGAAGACACCAGTTAACAAAATGAGAAGGGACGGGACTGCCTTACCTCAAGTGCACAGGCCACAGTGTGTGGGAAATCAGAAGCCAGCACTGTGTTCTTTCTAGAGAGAAAGAAACCAAAAAAATAAAAAAAAGAAAAGCAGAGTCTTCTTACCTGGTTGCGATCTCTCTTCCCCATGGATGGTAACCAAAAACTGGAAGGAGGCAGAGTCGAAAGGACAGGTGGGCACAATGCCAAGGAACAAACATAGGGGGGAGAAAACAACGGGAAGGGAAGAACAAAGATGGAGGGACAAGGAAAAAGATTAAACATCATCAGGAGTCATATTAAAAACAACAAATTTCAGATCAAGGAAGAAAATTAGGTATCAACAGCTGGTGAAGGCTGGACCCACTGCACTACAGTCAAGACATGCCATCCTCACCTACCCATTCCCCAGTACAGCATTAGGGAGATGCCAACGGATAAGCACCAAGACTATTTCTAGTGCTGACTACAATATAAATGCACTAATTGTGGAAGGAGATATAACACCAAAAAAAGAAAAAGTAATTTCACAGCTGCCTTGTCAGCATCATTTCTGCAGTCTGGGTATGCTTCCATAGTACATCTCCACAAAGAAGCATTTTAATAAATGAACATATGGGGCTCAGTCTTCTCTTAATGTCCAAAAGATCTGTAGTTACTGCAACGGCACATTATAAGGGAGGATGAAAAAAAAAGTGGACTGTAAAAAAGAGCATTTGAGTAGCGTCCACACACTGGGGCAGCCTTATACAAACATACATACATATATATATGTATATATATGTATATATATATATATATATATAAAACAAAGGGGAGGTCAGCAATTAAGGGTAAGAAAACAGAGAAGCCATCAGTAGAATTCTGTCTCCCATTCCACAGGTTATGCTTAACTGTCCACCCAGTTCTTCATGTTCTTCACCCCCAGAAGGGAAGAGCTCTTCTTCCCTTCCCAAAGTTGTATACACCAACTGTTAAGAGCCTTACTCTTTCTGGCGCGGATCACTAACAATATGACCTAGCCGCTCGGTGCCCAGAGTGCTCATGGAGGTCTCCTGAAACACAAAGACAGGCAAAAGGTTGCAAACTCTCACACAGTGAGCAGAGAATAGCTTGCTGCTGCCAGTAAGAATAAATCTTACTCCCCTAGGTCACATCCTTTCCTTACCAGCCTACTCTCAGCTAACCATGTTCACTCCTTCCTTTTAGAACTTCACCTGAGATGATTTAACTAATTAGAATGGCAGAAAATAATTCAATTTTATTTATGAGGCTTGCTTTTTATTTTTAGTAATGATATTTGCTTGCAGAGGGGCACACCACAAACCGGACTAGAACAAAGTATGCAGCACAAGGATGCATGAGAGCAGGAGAGATGGCTGGGAAGTGCTTCATTCCATGTTACTGGGGTCAGCTGGGCTAGAAACAGGCTGAGATAGGACACTACACTGTTCCATTAACAGTGGAGACTCATCAACCACCAGTGAAAAAATTAAGGAGTGAAAGCATGATGCTTTTGCCCTTTCTAAAAGCAGCAATTCAGCAGCAGGATCTCTAGCAACTAAAGAAAAGGCAGATCCTGGGAGAAAGGGCTTGCTCTGGGAGCATATTGCTTCCTGCAAGATGCTGCCCTGAGTATGTGCTCAATGCTGGCATACACGTACACGCACAGCCTGAAGCACCAGCTGTTCACATCTGCATAGCAACTGCCTCCAAGAAAGAAGCAGACTTTTCAGCAAGGGGCTGAAGATGAGGGCAAAAGTCTTCCACGGGTAAGGTTTGTTTATGCCAGGTATATAGGCAAAACACACTCAACGTTTGGGGGCAGCTGTAGCAGCAGGGGTGAAAGAAAGATGGGCTATTTGTTACAGCAGGAAAATTATTAACTTAAAGTGCCATAATGTTTAAATTTACAGTTTATTACTGTGTAAATTACAAGCAGTACTTTTGGTAATTAGCAGCTCGCTGGCGGGGAGCTCTGAATGAAACTCATTATTTATGATTACAATTTCGAGAGAGATGGGGAAGGGGGAGCAGTGACCTCCACTGCAAATGACAAAGATCCCTTTAAGGTGATGAAGATGAATTAAACAAGTAAATATTATCCTTCTCATTTGGATCATTAGAGGTGTGCCGCCAGGCCCAGTCACTTGCAGGTGGCCTCAGGAACCCTACGTAAAGTCAGTTTCTTGCCAGCTGAGGATTCATATTTTGAATGCCGGTTACAATTAAGCAAGGTGAGTGGAAGAAAGAAGGGGCAGACAAGGATCTTTCAAGTATGACTGAACAGAAGGCAGCTGTTGCACTCCTCTAGACTCCAGCCCCCCTAACACACCTTGTTAGCAGACTACAGCCAGCCAGCTCAGAACTTATGCTAATGTTTTCAAAAGTACAGAGCACATCACAATAAAAAGAAAAGCCAAACACAGCCAACACCTTCCAGCTGCAACCTTCCTTCTCAGAACCACCTCTTATAACAAACAGCAGTGCTCAATACTCCATGATGCAGACCCAGCCAGGTGTACCCCTCTCTTTTAGACAGACATCTGCAAAGTATTGTTTGTTCTATTAGAGAAAGGACTGATATGTTGTTTGGTGTTTTCCCTATATATAATAAAACTATACAATAAGTCAAGAGCTTTGGGCAGCTTTGCCTCCATGTACTGCATATACCTTTTTACTCTCCTGTCTTCCCACTAAAAATGCAACTGCTAAAACCACCTTCCTTTGCTGCCATTCATATCAGTCTTCTTCCCTATATAAAATTTGGCCTTCCTTCACCTTTGAGGCACATCTCTGCCCTTGTAGTCTCAGATGAGCATGCACAAGTCTCATGCCATCATCATTTTCCCTTACATTCTGTCTAAATCTTCTTGATATTTATGCTCCCTGACATTCTTCTTCAGTCCTCCTTTCATACAGCTTTCAGCGCTGATCAGCTGTCTTTGCCACTCCAAATGTGACTTAAAATCCACTTAGTCGCTCAATCATCATCTGACAGTCAAAGCAGTTAAACAAATCAAACAACACATGAAACAAAAAATATACAGGACAACTTTCTGCAGAAAACAATTTACGTGGTATCTTATAATAGTACTTCAGGAATGACCAGAATTTGAAATACAAAATCACCATCTTTCAAAAGGGCATACCTTGCCAACCAGCCTCCTTCGACCTTTACGGAGACAACGGGCGGCAGCTCCTGGAAGGCGATTCAGGCGAGCATGAAATCCTGAAAACCAAAGGCAGAAAAACTGAGCAATGAACACAGAAGATGCCTCCTGAAAAAGCCTTCAGGGAAAATGCCTTAGTTCAGTAATCAAATCAGATCCTCTGTCTCTTGTTTTTCAGTCTCGAAGATGTAGATATGCCAGTTCATTCACAAATCAAATAAAACCCTTACATTTAAAAAAAGAAAGACTGCCCATGGGCAGCTGGTATGACTATTTCAGTAAACTCGCCAATAGTGCAGCTTTTTCTTAACTGGATCTTAAAAAAAAAAAAAAAAAAGCAAAACAAAACCAATCACCAATACCAGTTTAAATGCAACACCTATGAAAAGAATCTACTCTTGCCATCCTATCACAAGTTCTCAAACACAATTCCTTATGGACTCACCTCTCTGAGCTGGCTGTGAGGGCAAAAGGAAGGTGGAAACAGAGAGCTTGTCCAGGCCTGAGTCAATCCTCTCCACTTCAGACCGGTGATCAGCTCCCCACTTGGGAAGAAGGTTGGGGACAGTGAATCCTGGAACACACTCCCCCTCATAAAACCAATCACTTTGCTCATCATCTCCTAAAGAAATAGGATGGAATTAGCCACAAATAACATCAAGGTACCCTAGGACATTTCCTCAAAATACTAAAAGTAGGCATATCTGAATGCAAAACAGTTGAAGTCTCATTAGGAATTCATTCTTGGAGCACCTTATATTTGTATTCAGTTTCAATGATCCTCAGTAACTATGGGGCCTCACTAAACGCTTTAAACTATCCAACTCATCAGTCTCCAGCATTTCCCTATAGAACAAAGCCCCTTTATAGACATGCCTAGGGCAGGTTTAGCACTCTGTTGCTACTGCATCTCATCAACCCTAGTTCAATGTTGTGTGATGTCTTATGCAGAACTCTTTCTCTGAAGTAATTACTGTGACACCAGTAGAGGCCAATCATTTGGCACATGTTATAGGCTGTCACAGAAGAAACTTCACAAGAGTGGAAGACCAGGCTCACAGAGTAAGCAAAAGAAACATACTGATGAGAAGGACCCCTCGCCTCCTAAGACAGCAGCTAAGACAAAAACACATAATTATCAGAAATGGTCACTCTGAGTGTAAGTACTAACCATGCTGTGAGTTGCTCTCAATCAACTTCTTATAATCTCTAAGGACTACAAACCCTTTGGAAAACTAAGGCAGCAACAACAGAAGTCATGACCAAAGTCTCCACAGAGCTGGGTCGCTGTATTTAATGCAGCTGCAGTCTAAAACTGAACTGCATGAGACACTGTTCATAGTAAATATGTCTGGCCAGAAATTCCCTGAGAGCAGTAACACATTAGCAGCGTTTGAAAAAAAAGCAGGAGGAGAGCAAAGAACCTGACACATGTAGCATTTCAGTAGCCCAACTCACAAACAGTCCCATGTAATTGCAAGGCGCTTTATCTTGGAGCTTAAAAAACTAACACACCTACCTTAGGGAAAATTCCCATTTGCCTACCATTAAGTCTCAACTCAAGCAACCCCACCTACTCTCCTTTCCTCACTGACTTACATTATTCCTGACCAAAGCCCATTATGTCTACTCACACATCTTGCTGGGGAAAAAAAAAGAAAAAAAAAAACCCACAAGAAAGTAAAAAACCTCATCCTAGTAAGAATGCTGCAATCTTGCACATAACAGAAGAAGCAACACACAAAACCAACTCTGATCAGCAATAGGGAGGACAGCCAGAACACTTTATCCCAAAGCTCTGACATTGTTTTTTATGTCATGCATCAAGTTGACCTATGAGTTTTATCTTAAAGTATAAAAATCCCATCTCCACTTCATAGCAAATTAAAACTAAGTAATGTAGAATAGTTCTTCTAAGAGATCTTAATTTGTGCAAAACTACTCCCAGAAATTTGAGCATAGTGCCTTGTCTACCTCAAATCACTGTTGCCACAAGACAGACTTTAACCATCAGCATCATATGCTAATATTCAGTAATTTTCACTGTGAAAGAGCCCAATGCATGTTAACAAAATAAAACCAAAAAAACCCACGTTATAATCAAATTGTGAACTAGGATCATTTTCTGCTCACAGAAGCATGCTGGTATGTGCAGCTGCAAAGATGATTTATTTAATTAGCAACAGCACAAATTTTGCACGAGGCAACCTCAGAAGAAGGAAGGAAAACCCCTGCATTTATTTAAGAATGCTGCCAGATTATGTTTCCCATTATTCAGCCTGTAATTGTGCTGGAAAACTATTTATAAGGTGATGACCTGTGACAAAAAAAAATTGTGCTCTCACCATCTCACTGACATGGAAAGCTGTTGTTTTTTAATTTGTTTTATGACTAAGAATTGCCAAGGAAAAAAAAGGAAAATTAGGTATTTTTTATTTAGTCTGAAAGTACAACAATATTTTTAACCCTTTTAACATAACTGTAAGCTAAAACATCTTGGCCAGAAAGCTATCACAGTATCAACTGTTTCAACAGAGAGAGACCTTATGACAAGGACGCCAAACCTCTACTCTTACCTGGACAGGGAAGGCTGCAATTGGACTTTATTAATTTATCTAAGTCATATTTCTACATATTTCTGTATATTGAGCATCCTACTTCTAGCAGCAGCCAAAAATTAATGTCTAAAACAGGGTATAAAATCAGGGCAAGTTTATAGGGCAAGCATATAGACAAGTATATATATACACTACCCAGTCTCCATCAATCTTGTCTCAGGTGATGAAGTAAAACACTTCAGTCACCACTCTGCTTTGTCATCTAATATAAAAGTTCACTAATTTCACAAGCTCACTAATTTCACCTCCCCCTGAACAATCATCAGTAAAAAGAGAAGGCAAAAGATTCTACTTTTCTGTTGCCTTTGAAGAACCAGAGTCTGGAAATAGTTATTTTTCAGCAAAGGTCAAAGCTGATGTTTGAAATCCCTACTCTTAAGCAAAGTATTATACTCCACTAAGATCACAGATTGGTCCTACAGCCTAAAACACCATCAGAAAACACATAAGCATGTTTGCTATCATTGTGCTGCTTCACACAGGTACCTGGGCCATTAACAAGCTAGTGGAAGCAGCATATCCTATTGAGCTACTGGTGCTACTTCCTTTAGCACTCGTATTCCCAGAAGAGATCTCATCCAAATCTTAGTTTGTGAAATGTGACAGAATCAGAGTGCACAGAATTGCAGGTCTCTAGGGTCACATTCCACGTGCTCTAAATATAATAGTCCTCAATGCCTATGTGCCTACTACAACCTGTTTCATACTTACTTCTGCCATCAACTGAGCACAGTGCTGTGGTTGATAAATGAAACCAGACTGCACTTCACACTCAAAACTCCTAAGATATCATTTCTACAACAGACATTGAAAATACAATGTTCAATGTTCAAATAATGCCCACAAGACCAAGGGAGGAACACATATTTAAAGAAATATCACATATTACCATCATCTCCTTAGCACAGTCTATTAGGTGACTTGTCAGTATTAACTAATTTTTTTCCCCATCTTCTCTTCCTGCCCATAGAGAAAACAACTAACAGACTTCAGGCACTAATGGTATGCAGACAACCCTTAAAACACCTAGAGAAACAAATCATAAACTGTGTTTTTTCATTATGAAGAGCTCTCACATTCCTCTTGTATGTCTGTGACTTCCCACAATAACAGTTTCTTATATTGCAAATGTTATGGATCTGATACACAAAGAATTTCATTAGAAAAAGTGTAGTGTTATGAAAATCATACATTTGTAGCCCTCATCTCATTGCTTAACTTCTAGCCACTCCCTGCAACTGGTTTTTCTTCACACAATTCCCTCTCTGCCTCTCTTCAAACACAGATCTTTCTTTGCATTTGTAAGGAAAGTAAGGAACTCCCTAGCAGCACAAGAGGAAAATCACAGGACACCTGTTACCTTGGCGGCCTTCGTCATTGGTAAACAGGCCAGTATCACTGCTGCTGCAAACACTGCTGGTTTCACTGGAACAAAAACAGAGAAAAAAGCATGGTTACAATTGCAACAGGCACAATACAAAAACCACTCTACTGCATTTTACTACCTTCCCCAAGACCAAAATGCTTTACATGTCTCACAAAAACTGAATTTCAGCTACATGACTGGCTCTAGAACAGAACGTAACTGCTTTCCGTTAACACTTACCAATGCTGCATCACTTGAAAAAGAGTAGAATCCTGCATCTAGTTTAGTTGTAAGTTATCAAGAAGTAATTAATAAAATGGCATTTGCCTCAGGTACTAGAATTAATAACCTAACTATGGCATCATCTGAAATACTCACCAGGAAATTAAGCGCAGTTAAAAACACTGTCCTTGGGTACTTAACTGAAAACCCTCCTAAGTTTTCTATTTCAAATTCCTTTTCCTCAAAAATGTTACACTGTCACACAAATAGCCTTTCCCCCCTGCCTGAAACTTTTATGTGGAGTAAAGAGCAGCTGTGACATTTACAAGTCTCCAACTAAATACCTGAGCACAGCATGACTTGCTGCTGCTGAATGCAACCTTGTCATAGCATGCTTTGCATTCGCTGAAGCAGTTAGAGAAGATTTAATTCTTGAACAAAAGAACAGAGCTAAAAATTAATGTGTAGAAAGCCATTAATTGACTTGCAAAGGTAGACGAATATTTGTAGCAGAAGTATCTGCTTATGTCAGTCCCAAGCATCTGAAGGCTTGAATGCTGACTTGAACTCATTCCTTGGACACTTCAGGCAGTACTTCCTCTGATTTAGCTGAGAGATACTAGGACAAGCAGAAAGTACTTACTGCCTACTCCCTGAGCACTAAGACCTTAGATGTGAACACCAGGTGTAAGTCAGCACTAGAATCAGTCTCCAATCAGGGAACGCTGTTTGAAAGTATCTCTGGATGCCTCTCTTCCAGGGAAACTGGATCATACTAGAGATCATACAGGAAACCCCTGATTTACAAGGCTGAATAATGAGGGACCACAAAACACATCACTCCAAAGAACTGCAGGCACAGAATAAAACTCTCTTTTGTGAGCATATTGTTGTTCTTAGAAAATGCACTCTAAAGTACAGTCAAGTCAACACATCATGCTGGATATCTAAAATTCTGCATCTTCATCATTGTATAAAGGCCATTTATACCTAAAGGATGAACAATCTATACACCATCCTCGCCTTATAGCATGCAAGTTAATATCAAATTCCAAATAATCCATTACAAAGCCTGACCATGCATTCATCCTCCCAAATATATACCACAGCAATTAAGACCATGGACTGAGAACCATGAATTAATTGTTTCATCCCAAGCTCTCCTACCAACTGACTGTATGACCCTGGGCCAATCTCTTAGCGTGCCTGCTTTCCCTTTTGATAGCTTGGATAAACAATCCTCACAAGCTGCAGATGTGAGGACCGAGTGACTGCTTCATAAGGTTTTTAACATCCTCAGAGGAAAGGTGCCTGAGAAAGGAAAAAGCATTGACAAGCATCCAGGTCATATTAACAGTACTTTATAAGCATCCTGTTGCACTGAGAGCTCTTTAGCTCCTTACAGATAAGCATCACTGACAGTGCTTTACAGGAAGAAACTTTCTGAAGGGATTTCACCCTCTTCACTACTCCTTTTACACTGCAGGGCTGAACACAAACTAGGCTCCTGTGCAGGCCTTTCTGCAGGTCCAGTAAGCACTGATTAATGACCTCCACTTGCAAAGGAGGCTACTTACCTTAACCATGAAATAATGAATGCTATTGATCCGACAAGCTACTGCTATAGAGTGTTATTGATCACCCAATCTTTGGTTAAAATGGTCCTCATTTAGCAATTTCACTGTCGCAAACACCTGAAGCAAAGCATGCTTATAATTAAATAGTTTGGGGGAGTTAAACTGAGAGCTGATGGACAGAGATCTCAGGTTTTCCCCATTTATTCTTTTGCCTGAGCTATTGTTTGTGTCAGGAGGGATATTGATTTTCTATAAAAATAAGAAAACAAGAGGCACCGAGGGGCTGCAGAAGGTCAGCTGGGCTGGAGAAGGAGGGGAAGCGGAACACTCTGTCTTTGTCACTTGCCTTCCAGGAGAGAGGAATTTTTTTATTTTTTTTTATGGAGAGACTGGCCTCCAATTCATCAGCTTAGTCAGACTCATGAATGCAACTGCAGACTGTCATCAAAGCAGCTCCCTTCCAAAGGGTAAAGCAACTTAACTGCATATTCAAGATGAGCGATGGTCACATTCTTAGACCAGAGCATTGTACTGGGTTTGGCTGGCAGAGAGTTAAATTTTTCTCATAGTAGCACTTTGGTTCTATATTTTGGATTTGTGACCAGTGTTGATAACACAGGGATGTTTTAGTTATTGCTGATCACTGCCCACACAGTGCCAAGGCTTTCTCACACTGCCCTGACAGTGAGCAGGCTGGAGGTGCACAAGAAGATGGAAGGGAACACAGGCTGGACAACACACCCTGGCTGACCACAGTGATATCCCACATCATATAATGTGCTTAGCAATAAAAGCTGGGAAAAAGAAGAATGAAGCCAGGGACATTTGGAGTTGTGGTGTTTGTCTTCCCAAATGTTAAAAATGATGGAGTTCTGCATTCCCGGAGATGGCTGAACACCTGGCTGCTGATAGGAAGTAGCAAATTCCTTATTTTGCTTTGCTTGCACACTATAGCTTTTTCTTTACCTACTAAATCAACTTTACCTAAAGCTGAGAGTTTTTTCACTTTTACTCTTCCATTTTTCTCCCTCATCCCTTCAGGGGAGTGGCTTTATTGAGCTAAGCTGCCTATCCAGGTTAAACCACAAACACATCAGCATTAAGCCAGTGAAATCTCACAGCATTGGCGGGACAGCTGAATTCCAGGTTTGAAAAAGTCACAGAAAGAGTTTTGGTACTTGAAAACAGATGAGACCAACTGCATATTTTTCACAAGTAAACACACTACTCAAAGCGATTTTTAGACAGCTCTTGTGCTATGGTTTGTTCTGCCCTCAAACCAAACCCAGACCATTCTGGAAGTACTCAGTTTAGATCAACAAGAGAAAAAACTTCAGCACTCAACATATAATTTGCCTTTGTTTTATTATGGCTGCAGGGAATCTCAAAACATTTAGGGACAGAAAGGCATATTACTTCTAACAGTCTTAGGAGCTAATTGTCACCTTTCCACAAGTATACAAATGACTGCTTAAACAAAAACTTGTTTCATTTGTTGTTTCCACAGTTATTTATAGATCAGGCACTGGGTCATGGATTCAGAACCATCATCATTTCCTTATTGTGTTCCTGCACATCCATCCTTCTCTCAATTTATGTTCACCTTTTGCCATATTTGGCAAACAATTTCAAAGATTTCATTATATGCACACTTGAATCACAATACTGCAGCTCATCTTTCTCCAGGAAAGGACTGGGCATAGTCCCACAAACAAACTAGGAAAAAAACAATTTCCTTGTTAAGAACCCATATCCAAGACTTTCTCAGTGAATGGGAGTTTATCAACTGAATAAACAGGTCTTTGACCTGACTTAGGATAAGGAGCCTTCTAGAAAGCAGAGAAAATACAGGTTATTCAGCGCTTACAGAGTCATTCCTGCATAACAAACCAAAGAAATTGCCAGTGTAGGGGAGCAAAAAAAAGGTCAAAAAAAAGCCATTCTGAATACAGAACTTAGTTTGTTTGAAAACCCATTTCGTTTTGTCACATTCCCTACTGTCAGAGGAGTGAACAGTAGTGGAACCAGTTCAGTATGAAGGTTTTGTAAATCACCAGATCATCACAGATTGCTTACAAGTCTCACAAGCAGCATCAGTCACCTTTCGTCCCATCAGCTTGTGATGGCAACCACACCATTTGCTCTCCCAGGCATCCAATTTTCTTCTCCTTTTCTCAGGATATGCCCTTGTCATACATCTGTGAAAAGTACTTCTCTTACTGTACCAGAAAAGCGCAGTAGGAGTGAGGCAAACACAGGCAGTTTCACTGTGCTGCTAGCAGCAAAGGGCTATATTTAGAGCAGCAGAGACCACAGCATGATCCTTCACTGCTGTGAGGGATACTCTGCAGTGAAGAGGGCTGTATGTATTACTCCCTCCAACTGGGGCCCTCCCTAGTGAGTCACAGCACAGATCACACATGTGGTGTTGGAGAGGTCAAATATTCCATGCACTAGCTTTCCAGAGAGAATCCCAAGGATTTGGCAAGCAGATGGTAAGTGTCATTTGATGCATACACTTGCACAATAATTAGTCTGAGAGCAAGGGACAACTGAGACAGAACAAAGCCATCTCCCAGCATGGTCCTCAAGTAACAGTCTGGATATAGCTCTTTATTTACTCTTTCCAAAGCTGGCACAAATAAAGGCTGGATGAAAGCCTGCTGGTTTAAGTTCAAGTCTGACATGATGAAACAGACTGACTGGTGTTAAAAAAACCAGCTCAAGGAACACTGTCCATCACTGCCAGATCTAGTAAGGGTATCTCTCAGTCCATCACCACTGACATGCACTATTCAGGAGCTACTTAGCACGCTTCTTTTCCTGGACTACTAGCAAACAGCTCTGAGAAGATAAAACTACTTTAACAACTAGCAACAAAAGGTTTCCATTCACAAGTTTATTGTAAAGCCCCACTTCACACCCACTTTTTAGCAACAACAGCCACTCTTAAAATAAAAAAGTGACCCCACTGTAGGAGTTACATACTACAAATCACAACTGACCCAGTTAAAATGCAATAGTGGTTCCCTGGACCATAGTGAGGACTTACTATAACCTAAGCTTTTCACAGGGTCCCAGAAAACACCACTGAGAAGTTTGCAATTCCAGCTATTACCCACAAAGCTGTAATAATGAAGTGCCACCTGTCCTCTCTGACAAACTACAGGATTTAGACTGTCACAACACTTAACTGAATCTCAACATATGAACAATCATACTGTATCAAAGAGTTAGACCTTTCAAATCCACCCTCCTCTGACAGTGACTACTACACTGGTTGAGAAAAGAACATGAGAACACGACAAACACAGACTTCCCTGTATGCTCCTCTAGCTTTTAGAAGTCAGCAGTTTAAGGACTTCCTGAGTGGGATCTTTCATCTGGCCTGTAATGTTTAACAGCCCCTGATATGCCTATACCCCACATCTCCCTTTTGAATGTATTTAAATTTTGACCTCTAAAATGTCCTGCAGTAGAGAGTTCCAGACCTCATCTTTCATAAAAAGTAATATCTTTTGTTTGTTTTAAATGGCTCCTCAATGTCTGCTGTTTTTACACAATGACAATTAGAAAATCAGTGATCACATTTGCTTTTTGTATGCCACTCATTAAGAAATTTCCTCCAATGAATTCTCAGCAGTTGCCTTTTTTCTAACCTGAAAAATCTCTTTTGATAGAAGCAGTTTTATGATCCCAAACCTTAGACAGAGAGAATAAAAGTCACAGTTGGGGAAGAAAATTCCCAAAGGCAACGCAAATTTAGACCATGACATTTACATGTCACATTTTAATCACTTGTATGTGATTCTGCCACAAATTCATCAAAGTTCTCCGAAACTGGACACCAAGATATCAGACTCCACTGTTTGCACAGGCTTATTCTGTAAGTAACATAAGTTCCCCTCAACTTCTTCATCGTCTCACCACATTCTCCCCATAGCTAAGCTTTGACGATCAGGTCAAGAGCAGAAATGTAGAACTGCAAGCAAGGTAGACTGAGGTTCACACAGTACCTGCACAGAGGGCCAGCAGTAATGATGGGAGATCTGATCTGTTATCTACTACTACTACTTATAATAAATGCTGAAAATAAGGAACTGTGATCAGCTCGTATCAATCACGCAACACAAGTGCAAGTTGGGGGTTTACTCCCAGAACCACCGGCCACAAGCGTGCCACGTTGTAGCTGCAAGGCCACTGACATTGCAGTGGACTCTTTTGTGTAACAGGAGCCAGAAACCTACCACCTTACCAACTTTCCTGGGTCATCATACAATACTGACAGGAAAGACTTTGAAAAAGTCTACATTTTAGAAGCAGCTGAGAGATTTCTCATCTTCACAAAAAGAGCAGCACTGAATAATTTTAAGAACTTCAAAAAGCAAGGCACAGCATTTACAAGCAGCTGCAAGCAAGGCAGCCATCTGACTAGCACAGGGAAGAAACTGAGATCTCACCATTCCGACATGTTTTCATCTGAACCCTGTTTCTGATCATCGGCTTCACACTCCATCCGCTCCTTCCTTCCCCCCTTGCTGAGGAAGGGCCTGTTCTCTCCTGACTCGCAAAGGCCATGACTGGATGATGTCCAAGGGGCATTCTCTTTCCAGCGTGAAAGACGCTGTTTCTTGGCTGACTTGAACCTGCAGCCCCTCTCACAGTTCCACTCTGACACCCTGAGCTTTTGCTGGAGACTGGCAGCCACCTCTGATGTCACACGTTTGACTTTCCGTCGGCGCCTGAGAGGTCGGCAGGGTGCATTCTCTGTAAAGGAGTCTGACTCATGCCACAAGTGTTGCTTGCTCCTCAGGGTGGCACTAAGAGCTGGATGCCGTTTGACCACTGCCATGTCATCAGAGTCACTGAAATTAGCTGTCAGCACCTCACGGCAATCCTTGACAGCTTCGTCCAAGCTCGACTCTGAGGCCTCGCTGTAGCAGCAGGCATGTTCTGCCTGGTGGGTGAGGTCTGAGCGTCGTTTACGACCCCGTCTCTTGCGAAGCTGACGCCGCTGCTGCCGTGGGCTTAGCGCCATCTCTTCCCATAGCTCATCCAGTTTGTTTTGCTCTGAAGTCTGCTCTAAAGCTGAGGCCAAGTCGTGCACCAGCTCATCCATTGGCAATGCCTACTAAAAATGACAATAATCAGGACCAGACATAAATACTGCTGTCAACACATCTCTGGACTGTAGTGTGCTATACCCTTTGTAACATTAAAGGAGTTAGACACTTACTTTGAAGTTACCTGGGAGGAGCCAATGCAGGACTACTGCTGCTTCCTAGGCTGACACTTCTTCTTTCTGCAAGGGTTAAATCCCTCTTCTAGCCATGGTGGCACATATCTCCCTCTACTGCAGCAGTTGGGTTGACTGCTCTGTGTCTGAAAAGGCCTTAAAGTTCATCTTTTGTGTTGAAGCAGCATGCTTAATTACACATCCCAACGGGTATGGAAGCCGGCAACTAGTTTTTGCTACCCGGCATCAGTAAAGCAACAGAGAAGGATCAGCCTGCTTGACAAACAGATTGAGTCTTCCAAAAAGTAGAGAAGCAGCAAAGCTGGGAGTAAAGCAGATGGTAAAACAGGTAGTTTGCAAGCCAGCATCACTTCAGCTGTAAAGCAAGGCGCGCGGGACCCTGGGCTCCTTAGAACAGGGTGTAGGAGACCAAGCCTCAACTCCTACTGCCGAAAAATACCACCCCTACACCTCAGGGCTGTCAGTGCGCCAATCCCAAAGTCCTGGCCAAATCCCTCATCTCACAATACCCCTCTCCCTACCCGTGCCTTGCAGGCGTCGGATTTCTCTCCCCACCCGCACCCGGGGCTCAGAAACACCCGCACCTGCAGCCCGGTGAACTACCCACTGCCGCAGGCCGCCTCCCTTAGTCCTCAGCGACCCGGCCGCACTGACTCCCTCCTCTAGCGAGACGCCGTTGCTTCTGCCCGACAACCCCCAGCTTCACCGGGAAACGCCGGGAAAACTGCCCTCACCGCCCCGGACGCGCAGCCTCCTGCCGGGCCTCCCCGCGACCCCGCTCACCGGCCAGCGCCCCGCTCGCCAGCCCCGCGTCAGCGCCGCTTCCGGCCTCCCCGGGCCACTTCCTCCGCCCTGACGGCCCGGCCGGGCCAGCGCCGGCCCGCCCCGCCGCCCGGCCCGCCCCCGAGCCGCCGCGGTGCTGCGCGCTCCTCTGCGTGTGTACGCCGCGGCTGGTGCTGCCCGTGGAGCCATTGCAGCGCCCTCGCCTGCCGCCGGGGCAGTCCTTGCCCATACGTAACCTTTAGCTGCTTGGTTGTCGTATTTCATTTTTAATGGACAACAAATAAACTTGGTACCCAAACTCCTCCATTTCGTTGCTGCCACGCTGGTTATGTGCATCCTAAATTAAACTTCACAGTGCTGCTCCCCTCTTCTTAAGACTTGCATCTCTTTTCCCATCATGGCAGCTTACACATCACCAGCGGGCATCAGAATAAAGCGAGGTGTGAACCTGCCACCATCTAGTTTTGCATGGCAGTCCGTTTATTTCTCAGCTTTCGTGATGCTTCTTCAGCGGGTTTTGAGTGGGTTTTTTTCGTCGTCGTTTTGCTTTGTTTTGTTTTCAGGGATTTTTTTTGCTGAGTTTTTTTGTTTGGGTGTTTTTTTGGGGGTTTGTTGTTATTGTTTGTTTATTTGTTTGGGGGTTTTGTTCGTTTGGTTTTTGTTTGGTTTTGGGTGGGGGTTGGGAGTGGGTTTTTTGTTTGGGTTTGGTTTGGTTTTCTCTTTGGTGGGGTTTTTTTTTCATAAGGGTGTTCGGAGTTTTCTTGACTAAAGTAGCTGCACTCACATTCAAGCTAATACCGGTTCGTTTTTCATGTAATATTTTACAGTGCAGCATATCGAAATTTTTTCCAGAGTCCATATCTATATTATGTTTGAGTTATTCTCTTCACTAATTTTGTAAATTAAATCAAAAGAAAGTAATCAGATTTATTTAGACGTGATTTATTCTCTAGAAATGTATACTACTGCCTATTGCTCACAGATCTCTTATCCTTTGTATTCTTACTTTTTTCCCCCATTTATGTTTATTCCATCACGTTGTCAGGAACAGAAGTTACTCTGAAAGGGTGATATTTGCCAAGACCACTGCTGCCTCCCTGCTCCCACCACAAAAGACTGGCGCTGTGTTTGCTCTTCCTCAGTCCTCTGGCACCCTCCCTAGTTTGTCAAGATAGATAGTTCAAAAATAACTGAATCCTTGAGTTTGCCATTGATTCCTACACCCCAATAGGACAAGCTTCATTTAGCTTTGCTGAACTTTCTTCATGCTGTTTATCTAACCAGTCCTTTATGCCAGTCTGAGCCGTCATGTTAACATTTTCATTTCCTTCTAGTTCTCTATTATTTCCTTGGAAAAGAAATATTAAAAGAAGAAAAGCAGTCATTAGGTAGATTTTTTTTAATCCCATTTCCAATAGCTGACTTGATTAAAGTTACTTTATGTGCACCAATTTGCCTGTACAATTCTGTCCTTTTGTTTTTTTAACCCTTTCTGGGGTGGTAAGTCACCCTACTTGCTAGCAGCATTTTGTTTTCCCTGCCAGTTTCCTATTTCCAATACAGGGGTTTTCTTTTTACTCTCAGATCTGAGAGAAAATCCCTCCTAAAATCTAATCCTGTTTCACCGCTGCAATCCTTTTTCATGCTTCAGGATATAAAACAGCTACAAAATGTCTGGGTTAGAGAGAAACTCCCCTGATGGGAAGGTTATTCTGTAAACATCACTTCAGAGCTTCTTACCCCTTCATTTCAAGCACTCGATACTGGCTGCTGTTCCAGGCAGGATAACAAACCAGACAAACAATTGTGTACAAGAAATCCTGTATTCAGATGTCCTGGGGAGATGACAGCAGATGCCCACTCTAATTTCTCTTGTTTTCCCCTCATTTCCCAACTAGTTCTCTGCTGTTTCTGTAGGTCAACAAAATGTTTTGCAACTGGTATAAATTTTACTTCACCCATCCATTATTTTTTTCCACATTCAACACTCAGACTCAAATTTCTGCAGATGTTGTCAGCATTTGGCGTGAGTAAAGACAACATACTGGCACAGAGGATCGGTTTTCTGTGAGAGAGATAGGGCAAAAGCAAGAGACAGGATGAAAGTGCTCTTGCAATTGCAAGGGTCCCAAGAACTAAAAGGGTACCACAAAGGAGCACTGATGTGTCTGGGGAAAAATTAGAAAATTTGGAATAGGAGTTCAAGAAATATAATGAGGCAGTTGGGATAATCTGGTTTTGAGCCGTTTATGGTATTTCTGTCCAGTTTTACAAGGCCCTGACCCCTGACATGGGTCAGCAAAAGTTAATTTTGAGTCCTTGTCTGCATTCAACTTCATCCCACATCCCTGGCAAATTGTTTACTCTCTGTGCACTTTGTAGGTTGCCTGAATGAGAACTGTCCCAACTTCTCAGCACTAGTTTTGCTCACTAAATGCTCCAGGGATACAAAATGTTCAGCACTCTTACCCCACATGGATTCTTATCCATCACTTGGCTTTGTAAGGATGGGGTTTTTTCCTGCCCAGAGGCTGCAGTCACCTGTGCTGAACTGCTGCTGGGCCTGGAGGCAGGAGAGGGTGTGTTAGTGGTGAGGGACATTTCTGAGGCAAGCAGGAGAGGGAGCTTGGCTGGCTGCTCTCTGCTTGTCGTGGCCGTGCCTTGGCCCAGCTCCCTCCTCGGTGGGCAGCGGGAGCCGTACAGCCCAGTAGGATGGGGAGAGCAGCAGGGTCATTGCTCTACCCCAGCAAATGCTCTGCCTAGTCCCATGATATTTCACAGCAAAACCTTCCAGGGGTTAAAAGGAAAAAGAGAGACAGAAAGGGGACAAGAGACAAAGGGAGGAATAAAGTCAAAAAATGTGCCGTGAAGCTTCTTGCAGCAAAATGCGGAGAAAGTCATTTCCAACTTCTTTCATCTCAGAGATGAAGCCACTAAATAAAAGGGCAGCGCAGAACACAAGGGCTTTTAATCTGTCTCATCTCCTTCATAATAACTGCAAATTTTCCCTGGGCTCCTGGGAGTGAGCCTCTTTCCTCTGTCTTTGCCTTATCTCCCCCCTCCATATTTCACAGCCGGCTCGGCTCCCCTCACTCGGCTGCCCCCGGCCTAGTCTCCGAGAGGCCTGTGGGAGCCGCCAGCTCCCAGGGCCTCATTGTTCCCGGCTTGGGAGGAAGCTCAGGGAGGGAATTGAAGGCAAGTCAAAGGGAAACGGCATCATCGCTGCTTCATTAATGGGAACCTTTCAGCAGAAAACATATCAGAGCGAGGTCTTTTCAGAGGCAGTAATTAGCAATTTGGAGCCTTCCCCCCTCAGGAGATGCAGCTGCGATCTAACAAGTGGGAGCAGTGCTCGCCTCCTTTTACGCTTCATATTTATTGTTTTTCATTTTCTCCATCTTCCTTCCATTGTCCAGCCTCCTCCTCATGGCCAGATAAGGGCCCTTTATTAATCACTCTCTTTTAATTCTTCATTAATGATAATAACTTTCTCTGGTGTGCGAAGAGGAGTTAATCTTTCCTGGGTATTGAGAAAGGACAGGGCTGAAAGGGAGGGAGGGAGCGAGGGAGGGAGAAGTGCACAGTGGACAAGGCTGTACTGCCACACTTCCTTCCTGCCCCACCACCTGAAAGGAGTTTCTGAAGACTTCGGCTGTCAAGTTGCAAGTTGCCCTCTGGAAAATCTTGGGCTGTCAGTTTGGTCCAGCTGTGTGGGTGTGCTGGGATGTACCCACTCTCAGAGATCGAGTCCTTACCAGAAATAGGTGTACATTGGCCAGAGGGAGAGACCTTCTCTGTGCATCAAACACTCACCAGCATCTTGGTGTGACTAACCAGCTGTGTCTACTTGTCTTGGAAGAACACTCCCTCAGATGCCTTCAAAGCCCATTTTCCCAAGTCCAAGTTGAAACAGCACCTGAAAGTGACAAAAATGGCATCTGGGAGGCTCTGCACATGTCAAGACTCTTCTAGGAGCTTCTCCCTGGGAGCTGGTACAGTCTGCCTTGGATTGCTCCCATCTGGAGGTGCCAGTCCACCAATGTTGACATTTGTGTGAGGCGATGCCAGGCAAGCTCAGCATGGGTAGCCCAGTGACAAAAACTGTGTGAAAATGGCAAGGTGGGGGAGGAGGCTGTCACGGAGCCTCTGGCTATGTGTGTAAGACAACAATCACTGAATACCAGCCCCAAGAGTATAGCTAGGAAGGACAATCCAAACACACTTACAGAGCTCAACTTCTTTTCCTGGTGTTTCGTACCACTGAGTTCATGCAAACTCCTGCTAGTAAAGGCTGTGCAAACTGATCTAGTGATAGCTTTAATGGTGGACCTCATGGTAGCTCTTTCTGAGTAACTGGGCAAGCCACTATCAATTAAGCATATTTTAGTACTACCAAATATGATGAAAAAGGGGAAGAATTCCACTGTCACCAGGACTGGTGGCTCCACCACATCACTGAGGATTATCAATTTGGCAACAGTGAGAAACACTGAGGGAAGGGAACAAATGACGTGCAGAGAACCCAGGAACTTCAATGCAGAAGCTCAAACAAATCAGTCAATTGCAGAGACAGCTCTGTGTCCTTCCCTTATGGAGTGGGTCATATCCTAGCTTCACATTCCCATATCATTCCATGGGTGTTGCCAAATAAGCTGGTAACAGTTCAAATTAGTGACTCCCATGGGCCTGGAAAAATGAGTCACCACATGCTCCTGTGACACAGATTACCCCAACACCACCAATATCACCATGTGCTGATCTGAGGGAGCTGTTTGGCAGCACTGGGAAGGGGTGGAGAAACCACGCTGCTGAGGGAGTCAGGGCAGAAGTGGAGAGAGACAGTAGGGGAAAAAAAAATTGGTGTTTTCTCTTTGGTGTCATTTGCAGGGCAAATATCCAGTCTGCATTCTTTTACAGACCGCAGCAGTAAATACTTTCTTCTCTACACTCAAAGCTCTTGCTTTTGGCCCATCATCAGGACTCTTGCCTGATGTTGGGCCAAAAGCCCAACAGAAGTTGTGGAACAGACAGGGTTGGTTTATTTCTGGTTACTGTTCTAGAAGCATCAGGTGCTGTTTCCCTAATATGCTCTGGTTCCCAAGTGTCTTTGAGGGTGCAGTGAAAGTCAGGCCTACATTTACGTAATCTGCTGCCAGCATCTTTGATATGTGGACTTAAAGGGTTCTTGATAGACCTGATGATTAGGGATGACCTGTATTTCAACATCCTTTGACAGGCCTGTGTTTAATTTCCAGTGTCCCTAATACACGCCACTGAGATGTCTGAAAGAACTTTCTAGCTATGAACATGAAGTAACATAGAAAGTGGGGCTGGCTTGTCTGCAAAACTTGTATTTTAATCTTGCAGTGAGTCAGTCTAGTTCCACTAAATGTGGTCTGGATTTTAGGTTTTATTGTTCTCCCACAGCTCCTCTACATGAAGCCAAAAGACTTCACTTGTGCCCAGCAAAAGAAAGAGGTTTTCACACTGTACAACAAATTGATTTTATGTTTTAAAACATGTGTCTTTTCTTTAGACTCACTGAATCAGATCTTCTCTGGTCTAACACTGTTCCCCTGTACTGGAAGGCCAGTAGGGTCTACCAAATCCTCCTCCACCCTTTCTGCCCCAGTAGATGCTCTGGGCCTTCTGGGACTGGTGCCTGCCTTTGCACATGTGGCAGTGGATCGATAAAGTCTGCCTGGTGGAGACAGAGTGAGCTGAAGTGAGGGGAGCCAGAGTGTTTGTGGGACCTGGTGTGTACGAACCCTCCTTCCAGTATTGTGTGCTGAGCACTGAATAGCGGCACAGATCCTACCTCAGTGAGGATTCATGAGGACTCCATCACTGCTAGCAGCTGGCTGAGCAATTACCATGAGCAGGATGCAGTGTTGGGACTTGTGACAAGGTGCCACGCCTGCTGATATGGCCAAATCAAACTCCTGATTGCTGTGAAGAGTACACTAAATATAGGTGTGAGGCAACATAAAACAAATGCAATTGTTACTGTGACAGGCGAGAGACAAGGTGTCACAGATGCAGAGTTCCTTCAGAAAGAAATTAATAAAATGAAATAAGCTTTACTTGGATTCCTCCATGGAAAGGACAGAAAGAAGGATGTTAATGCTGTAATTTGAAGCAAGAACTAAAGGAAAAGAGAAACAGAAGGCAAGCAAGGCAGGAACTAAAGAACTACTAAATAAATTGCGGGATTCCTCTTAATCTTGTAACAGAAAGCCTGGTCATGAAGCTACTCATCTCTTATCTAGCATGTTTTATTTCGTAATTTTGCTTTATTTGGCAGTTGATCAAGGACTTCTGTAGGACTGGAATGATCTGGGTTCTTACTGGAGTGCCTGTCTACCTGCCATTGCTGGTGTAAAAACAGTGGCCTCAGAGACACCCAGAGGGGCAGTCTACCAGCCAGCTGCAGGGACCTGACTAAATCCCCTGAAGATGCTTCAGTTATCAGAAAAGAAGTACATTTGCCATGGCAGCAGAGAGCGGGCAGTGGTACCAGTGATGCTGGTGAGGGCTGGAGCATTGTGGATGTTAATGTGGTTGGGCAGGAGCTGAGTGCTAGCTTGCCCTCAGCAAGAACAAGTGGTGTTTCAAAATCTGTAGGCCTCAAAGCAACCCAGCACAGCCAAGTGTGGGCATCACCCACAAGGACAGGTAAAGCCTTGGGGAGGCTGGAATTATGTCTTTTGCAGTCATAATGATTGCAAATTTTGCTTCCTGAAAGTCCTCTATGGCCTCTCTTGTTCATTCCTCTCCTGTTGTCCTTGTGTCTTGTGATTATCTGCCTGTTTGTTTCAGTGAGATTAATTGGTACAAAGAAGAACAGCAGGTCTTATATAGAGCTGGGGGGCATGTCACAAGGCTGTGTGAAGTGGGCAGGCAGGGGTTGCCAGCAGGTCTTATTGAGTGTGTTGTCATTCCTTATTTGAGGGGAAGGTGAAGGTGCCCTGTTCCATGGGTGCGTGAACTGGGCTGGGTGTTTCAGCCAGGAGCATACTTGTTGGCTGGCATCTGTAGGTTGGGCTGGGCCAGATGGCTTTTTTTAAACATGGAGCTATTTTACATATGGGATCTATCAATGTGTAGTTTTAGAAAGCAACCAAGAGGACAGCATTTTCTGAGTCACATTCAACAGCAACTACATCCCTGCCCCAGGTTGTACTTAACTTCTCCCTGCCCTCCAGACCAGCCTGCAGCTAGGGCTTGGTTTGCCTGCCTTACCTCCATGTACTTGTTCACTCTTCTACCACTGCACAGTGTATTTGTATTTATCACTCCTTGCCTCTTGTTGCTCAAAATCCAAGCAGAACAAGTCCCTGCCTCTGGAGAAGATCCTGCTCGCTGTCTTTCCTGGCTTTTGCCTGCTGGGTGTTGTGGCCTTCCACAGCCATTCCCAGCAGTGCACCCAGGCACCCCCTTCTCCTACCTCATACTGTGGCTGGGGAAGCTTGGGGTGCTGACATTGCCAAGCCTTTCAGAGGGTTGAGAGCAGTTCATGGTAAGGAAGAACGCAGCAGCATCGATCTGTGGGGAGGGGGAGGGGAGCAGTCCTGACAATCCCCTTCGAATTATAAACATATCCTCTTTAAATACATTTCTAAGGATAACATTTGTATTACTGCGTCCTGTGGCTGCTGATAGGGCCCTGCTTATCACCTCGGTCTCTCCTCCTTTCTCTGGGCTCTGCTGGGAAAGGTCCCTATCTGGAGCCGAGCTGGCAATCCTCCGCCAAGCAATTGTTTCAGTCCAGGGGAAAAATTAATTTCTGCCTATCATTAATTGAGAGAATTGTGTGGAGAACTGGAAGGGGGGTTGATGGGGGAGTGGGGGATGGAGTGGAGAAGAGAGAGATCGTGTTATTAACAGTGTCCCTTTCATAACCAAATACCCTGATTTCCATCAGTGAGATGAGAGGCTCATTACAGCAAGAAGGTGATTAGAGAACTTGGAGGAGCTATCAGGCTAAGCAGGAGAGTGGCAGGGAATTCGGGAGGGACTCCCAGCAGAAGGGCAGCTGCACCAACCAACCATCCCCTCTCACCCTCACTGCCATCTCCTCCACCTCTCTTCTCCATGTCAGCACCAGTGACCCCTTACTCACATCTGAGGAAAAAGCAATGAAGAGGATCCACAGATCAGCAGTTTTAGTGGCTGAAGAGATGCTTTATATGGTGGCAGAGCCTGCACACTAAACAAAAGCCAATTGGAGCTGTTCAGCTCCTAAAGGGCCACCTCACAGCTCATCTTAAATGCCCTTCCCTGATGGTCAAAGAAGAAGATGCAAAAGTGTTGGCCTCCATCCCAGCTACATGAGAAGGTCATGCATGGCTATTCAGAGTGTCCTGCATTAGCTGATCCCTCAACAGGTGGCTAAAAATTAGAACCTCTGACTGAATCACTCACAGAAATGATGTACAAGGGGAGGAAAACTATCCCATACTGTACTGTGATCCAGATTTTGCACCACTCTTTCTGTGTGTGCCTCCTGAGATATCTCCTCTATTCTAGAGGTATCACTGCAGTGATACAGCCCACCAGCCCCCAAGCCATCTTATGCACCATGTTTATGTCTTCATGAATTTCCTGTCCTTCAGCTCACAATCACTCCCCTGACAAATAGCTACAGAATCCCCTTGATTCCTGACATTGCTAGAAATAACTTTCTCCCTCTTTGTGAAGGTAAGCAGCCTTGAAAATTTATCCAACCCACATAAGCACTAGGGGATGAGACTAGGATAAAAAGTTGAACTCCCACCTTGAATGTGAACAATTCTATGCAAAAACCCCATCACTTAAATTTTCATTCCTTTTTCAATATAAAACTTTGGTATCCCAGACAAATTTTGAGTGGACAGGAAGATAATAGTATTTCTGCTAAATTAGAGTAATATAGCCTATTACTCCCACAATTAATATTAGTTAATGCTTTAGTTATTATGGTTTTTTGGATTGTTTGTCTATTGCCAATAATGTACTTGAGACTATCAAAAATTCGGTTTTGAGATGACAAAGGGTCTTTGGCAAGGTCCATATGGGAGAGAAAAGATGCAACAGAGAAGTCAGACTGTTGACTGAGCAGCTGCAGATTGAAAAACCTATGAGGTCTGAACTCTCCTCTTCTTTTGACAAATCCATTCCTCTAGATTCAAGACGAGGGGCAGATTGTCCCACTCTATAGGCTGCAGGAAAATCAATCCAGCATCAGACTTACAATAAATTGATGTAAAACCAGAAATACTTCTCACCTAGATCACACAGGAGACCATGAAGGCAAACAGAAGTGCTCACTATCACAGTGTATAAAGTTCTGCATACAGTAGCAGAAATAATCTCCCCAAACTCCCAAACCAGGCAGATCTCCTACCCCTTCTTAGCTTAATCCCTTCTATTACGTGACCACGTGTTGAGTTCTAGTAATCCCCAGCTCCTCAGGGCCATCCAGACAGAAGCAGAGAGAAGCAGACCCTCCACATGAGGCAAGGCCTCCCATTTAGCATCGGGTTTCATTGCTGACAAATAAAGGACATGTCCAGGAATATATGGTCTCTTGGAAAGCAAACTGGAGGGCACGGTGATCACCAAGATCCATTCAATCCAGGTTCTCTTCATGCACATATTCCCATGACAGAATTGTTGGCAATGAGCAAATCATTAGCAGACAGTTAAGAGTAAGTCCAGAACCAGAGTTAGAAACCTTTCAAACCAGAATGATTTATGAAAGTCTGTATATTGAGCTTTTTTTAAACAAAGTGTACATTTATTACTGTTTTCTTGTGCAAATCACCAGTAAAATGGAAATGGAGAAGACTGTTTGCCATAAATAGCTTGTGTGTTGAAATTCTGGGTTACTCATGTTGTCTCCTTCTAATGATGCTGGAGGCTTAGCCTAAAATTTCTAGTATTATCAGTCAACTAATTAATACAGAATTAATTAATACAGAATCTTCCTCTTTATTAAGAGGTAGCTTCATGCCAGCCCCTCAGCCAATCTGACTTCTGGCCAGAGGGATTCTGGAGACAATCTACAGCAGCACAATTGGCAGCCTGACCCAAGGGCTAAGCACTCAGTCCTGGCAGTTGAACCCAAATACCCTCTCACCAAGCCTTAAACAGCTGAGACTCCACTGAGACTGCTATAAATTGGTAGCCTCCAGCTTTGGATATCCAGTCTGAGCTATCATTCTACACTCACATTGCCCAGGTTCTCTTCAAGTAAATAAGTCTAGGCCTTGCACATCAAACAAAAAGTGATCAAGTATTTCAAAAACCCTCTGTTACTATCTGTTTTCTTCCTTAGACAGTATTCTGCCACCAGCTTTGCAAGGCTTCACCAATGAGGTCTGAGGAAGAGCTTGTATGGCTGCTTCTCATCTCTCCTTCTCTGTAGCCCATCAAATATAGAGAAAGGAAGAAATTGCATGGTTAGCCTCCAGCTAAATCTATCCCAACTGAAAGCTGTGCACTGTCAATTCAATGACTAGAGTAATTGAGTCAGCTTTAAAGAAGAGAGCATAACTGAATGCCACCAAAGTATTTGCATATATTTTAGCAAGCTCCCTGCCCCAGCTAGTCCTCTGAAACCCTTCCTGGTGCTCGCACTGCTTGGGGACTGCTGGGTGATGTAGAGGCCCCAACAATGGCTAGGTGAGCCCTTGGAGAGAAGGGAATGAGGACAGTGGTACTGAAAATGAGTTCATAAGGCAACTCCATGCTCTGATGATCTCTGCTATCAGGATTCCAGGAAATCTCAGAACAAAAGTGGGACAGACCCTACTCTGACATTGGGAACATGCCAATTCCAGCATATTTCTTCCAGTTTGGCCCAGAGAAAAAAAAGTGAGATTAGCCAAAGTTATGGAGTGAAAGAAAGTGTGACACCCATACAAAGAGGGACAGGTAAGCAAGTAGAGAATGTGAGAGAACTTCAGGAAGAAGAGTTTGAAAAACAGATATGTGACTACAAAGGGAGAAGAGTAAGGGTGAATTAGACAGAGAGAGATGGAGATGTGTTTGGAGGAAAGAGCATAACAGGAGAAAGGAGGGGGCAAAGTCTGAGGCACTCAGTGAGTTCAGAACAATTTCTATTCTCTACAGCACTTTCTGTTTAAAAAAATAAAAAAGGAATGATGGAGAAGGGGAGAGAGTCAGACAAGTTTAATGATGTGTGTTCAAAGCTCAGATTGGAAAAATGACAGAGAAAAGCAGCCTGTTTCGGCTCTAATAAATTGTTCTTTGCTGTAAGAGACGCCTGTCGCAGCATTAATACAGGGCCCTAATACACGGGTCAGGGTTAAGTAATTTTCTCCGGCAACTTAAGCGAATAATGAAGCTGGCAGCGGCTAGTGGCGCAGTGGGAGAGATGGCCCAGGCCGCCGGCACTTTGTCTTCATTTATTATGCCAGCTCTCATGATTTGGGTACTGGCTGCAGCAACGGGAAGCCTCCGCCGAGGAGATATCGCTTCATTTCGGCAAGGTAATGAAAGCTGGGATGGGGGGAGGATAAACCAATTTGCTGGCTGACATGGGAAGGAGTGATTTGCAGACCTGGGTAGGGGAGGGGGTGACCAAGCAAGAGGAAGCACAAGGCTAAACCAAGGGGGGTGCTCAAGGCCCTTCCTTAGATAATGGCACCATGTGTTTTTGGGGAGGGCAATGGAGCAGGACCAAGCAGGAGGGGATAGTGGAGCTGGAATGCAGCAAAAGTCAGGACCTGAGAGTGTGGGGAGTGGGGAAGAGCCACCAGGAGGAACAGTGGGTGCAAAAGAGACTGATGGAGGAGGAAGGAGCAGGCACAGGTCCAAGGGCTGATGGAAGTGGTTGGTGAAGTTAAAGAAGAAGTTCATGTAATGGTGGGATGATGGAAGACAAGCAGAAAGCAGACATACGAGGGGAGGCAGGAGCAAGAAGCAGGGTGAAAGGGAGAGGAAGGAATGTTGTCCTGTCACTGTGGGGAAGGGAAAACGCTCACAACTTTGTCTTTGAACTTGTCTAAGACATAGATACTCAGGAAATGCAGTAGTGGAGCTCACTGAAGTCTCTCTCCACTGAGCCCATCAGTCTTCTCATGAGGAAAACGCTCCACATGAAGTCTAAGGCAACCCTCTACCCACATCTATCCAAGAAGAGAGAAATTCACTCTCTTGCACTTCATCTCCACCACATAGGCATAGGAAATCCATCTCCAAGTGTACTTCCTCCAAGCAGATTAGCATCAATTTTGTGGCTTAATTCCCAAAACATGTCACTCTGACCAACTCAGCCATACTGTTTGCATGTTCACAGTTCCCTCTGATTAGCCCTGCAATAGCCCTCACTTCTCAAACTGAGAGGATATATGCCTAGCAGCTAGGATGGCATCTTAGTTCTTGCTTTAAAATACATGGATCATTCAGAGAACTTCCCTAAGTCCTTCAACATCCATGCTCCCCACTCCCAAAACATTGAAGGAAAAGGAGGCATCAGAGCTCTGGCAGAGTCAAATCTGGAACTCATACACTTTCCTTCCCTCCCCCTCTTCTCGATGTGGGTTAAGGATTTCCAATAAGGACCAAGTGTTGAAGGCTTAACACTGCAGTCTCTGGAGAAGCAGGCCAATTTCACACTAATCTTCCCCATGAAGGGAGAGAGCATCGGAAGCAAGAATTACATCAAAGAGAAGTTAATGCTGAGAAGCAGACGACAAAAAGGAGCTGCTTTCAGTTTCAAATGAATACACACAGCTGGATTAAGAGATCAGGCAGCTCAAAGCCTGTATCACAAGCTTTGGTACCCAGGATTTAGCCAGCAGGGAAGAGTTCTGATCTGGGCACTCTTTTGAAAGGAGAGAAGAATCTTTATGGAGCACAGCAGGTATTTGAGAAGAGCAGGGAAGAAGACAGGAAGGCCGAGATCTTGTTCTGGCCTCCACTGACCTCTTCTAATAGATATTATGTCAGACTCAGGTAATGAGGCTTGCACAGCCCACATAGCTCCTAGTTAGTGAACAGTTACCCCATCATCTCCCCCTGCCCTGCAAAGCCCTCCTTCCCTCCTTGGTCTGGGGCATTGCAGGTTTGCATGGGAAATAGCCTTCCAGGTGCTGAAATGTAGGCAATCCCTTCCTGCATAGCAAGAGGTGTGTTCAGCTTTAAATTCAACTTACAAAGGCAGCTGAGCTCCCTGTAATATAAAACACACCCTCCAGAGGACAGGAAGGCAGAGGGTGATTGCAGTAATGTGTCTGTTGTCCCATTTTAAGTGGTGCCAAAGTGAGTCCCGGCGCGCTCCCCCCGCGGGAGCCTGACAGGTGTAAATCCTGCGATGAATGAAGGCACCAAGCCCTATAAAGCTGGTGTCTCTCCACGCATCTCCGCTCTGATTGACTTGTCGGCTCTCTAAGGCTGACTCTATCAGCTCCTTGCTGCCTCCAATTCCAGGCGTGATTTAGTTTGGAGATGAGAGGTGACAGTTAACATTGGTACTCGTCAGTGTAGATCAGACACAGTCACGCTGTCTTCTCCTGGCTCACTTCCTCACCTCCTCCCCCATGCTTCCCACCCCTCTGGTGTCTCCCACTCCTATCTGTTGCTCTCATTCTCCCTGCCTATCATCATCCAGTCCCTCTGTTAACTACCATATCCTTTTGCCTCCCATCACTATTGCCAGAGCTCATCATCAGTAAATTTACCCTTTCACTCATCTTTTCTCCTCTAGAATAAGAGACTCCTAATGCCTTCTTCAAGGAAACATCTTTTGTGCAAAGACTAGGAACAGCTGTTTTGGCATGTCCTTTCCAGTCCCCTGTAAACCTAAGTGAGCAATATCCAGCAAATACTCTATTTGCCCAATTTA
The DNA here is from genome assembly GCF_017590135.1 of Pyrgilauda ruficollis. NCBI lineage: Eukaryota > Metazoa > Chordata > Aves > Passeriformes > Passeridae > Pyrgilauda > Pyrgilauda ruficollis. Next base: position 2,878,272 of record NW_024524155.1, on the reverse strand, counting down.
GCCCATTTCTTCACTGACAGCTTGTTTGTTGTAGTTGAATTCTCTCAAGTGTATTTGCTGTTTGAAATTCATCAAATGTTTTTGAGGAATGAATCTGTATTTGAAGACTAAAGAAAAAAGAGATTTTGCACTTAGCATGCAAGATTACAACTGATTTGTTTGGAGTGGAAGAGATCTTTCTAGTCCATATGCTCTAATAACCTACATCAGCCCTACAACCCAGGTTTCCAACATATATACTCAGATTTCACATCTGGAACTCCTCCTCGATTTAAAATTTTCAGTCCATCAAACATTTCCTGCCAATGTCACTACCTCGAACTCTTTTAGAAAAGGAACACAAGGAATCACACTTTTTATTAGAGTTAAGAGTTGCAAAAGATCTGGGATGTATTTACACAGGGTTTTTTAACCCAAGTAACTTTCTACTCTTTCACTTTTGGTATCCTATTTCCCAAGCCCATTCAGTTTCAGTCCCTACTACTTTAAGTGACAAGATTTCTTTAAGCCACACTAAAAAAGGCATCTGTTCCAGCATCACCAAATAGGAGGTGATTCAGTGGACACCACATTGGTTAGGTTCATCCTTTTCAGTTCCCAGTTCCCACCCTTCAAATTTTCAATATCTTCTGAGCTGATTTCCAGTAAAGTATATTTTCGTTTAATCCTTGTGCTCTCCTTAGTGTTACTAAGGTCTATGTTGGACTTCTTGGCCCTACCTTGTTCTTCACTCTTCACTGAAGTTCAAATCCAAAAGGCCACAGGGAAGTTAAGAAATAATGGTTAGAGATCTAGAAAACCTGGCCTGCAGGGAAAAGGCTGTAACCAGGTTTGTTTAGTCTAAAAAGAGAAAAGAGAAAAAGAAGACTGGAGGAGACATAATGGCAATCTTCAAATCCATAGCAGGCTGCTTTGAAGAGGCAGGGTCTTTGGAATGTAGGAAAAAATTGTAACCTTAAACTGCATCAAGGGAGATTAAGAAAGCTCAAATATCTTTTTAGTTGTATATGTAGTAAAATCTAGAAATAATTTGGTTAGAAAGTGTATAATTTTTCTTAAAGACCAAGGCAGGGAAGAATTTGGAAGGAATCATGTAAGTGTACTTTGGCTGGATTAGATTAATTTTTAGCATTCCTTCCTTCTATATTTTCTCTGAATCCTTAAATACATTGACAACATTCTGCTAATGTGACAGAGGCTACCCATAACCATAGTCCCTTCCAGAAATGAACACCTATCTGAAAACCTACAGTGGAGCCACACTAGCACATGAATGATGATAATAATATGAGGCATTAACTAAGTCCTGTCTATGCCTCCCGGCATGGCTATAATGAAACAAAGCAGAGAGAAGAGACACTTTACCTCAGATTCTCAGCAGTATCATGGTACATGTAATGTGTCTGAAGGAAATGTTAATTCCTCTGTATGAAAGGCAAAGATGGCTGGCAACTTGGAGCCTGAAGATTACCTACTGCAAATATTGCTGAGTTTTTTCCTAAGTTTAGGTAATTTAATGATAAATTAAGTTCTGAGCTTCAATGAGGTGTGACAGTAATTCTGTCCAGAGCTGGTGAGAAAGACAATGTTTAGAATACACTTATCTTTTAAGTGCATGCATGAATAATATTTACCCTAGCTGACTCAGTGATATTTTTCCTCTAAACATAAATTACTTCTGGCCAATGGAATTTCACCAGGAAGTTCCATCTCTGCCTCTGAGAGACAACTAGAGCAGCGCTGATGTACATATTCACCCCTGAGTATGAAGAGATGTCATTCCCTGTACGGTCAAAAACAGTAATCAAAGGCTCAAAATGGCACCAGGTACAGCTGTCCACGTCACCATCATCCAACTACAAAAGTTTAGGAAAACACCTTAGTGATGGGGCACATCTTCCTGTCTCATGAATCTTTCTGTGGCTCACAGATGACAGCTCTGTTAGAGGATAGCTGTGGGCCTAGATGAGCCACACTTGCCCATCCTGCAGGGGCATTCCTGCCTCTCACAATTCTGAGGGCATAACAGCACCGTATGTTCTTCATCACAGTCCAAGAGCCTAATGCTAAACTTCAGGCTTATAATGAGAGATACCTGTGCTAGTCTGTGCCTCACCATGACAGTTTGAGTCACTGAAACCATGGGAACTGGAACTGGTCTTAGGTATACTCTTAGAGGCTGAGAGTATCTAAGTCCTAGCTGAGGAAACACCTTGATGAAGTGGTTCCCAGTTACAAGACCAGACTAGAAATTCAAGTTTAAGCAAAAGAACCTTCAAAGGCACAAACAGAATCCATAGCAAAATTTTAGTATCCTGGAATCACGTAAGCCCTACTAGAGACAGAAACAGTGAACTCTCTTCTCACTTCTTGCCCCAAAGCTCAGCAGTGCTGGAGTCTAACCATACTCAGAACTATGCTCACTGCTAAGACAATTCTCAGCATCATCTCAGACTCTCCAGCCCATATCTCCCAGCCAGCATTCTTCATCTTCCCATTGTCAAAATCTGAATTATTTCTCTCATTTATATGGTTTTATGATAGTTTTTCTCCTGTTCCATCTAAACTACTCTTTTCAAGGACAGAGATATTTACCATTCAGTATGTCTTCAACTACTTTTTCCTCATTATTTGCTTTGCTGAAGATCCCATCTCTACTTTGGGGCTCTAAGGGGACATCCAAAGATATAGACTGCATGGTGTATCTGGGAGACTATTTACCCAGAAAGTATCATCTTGTCCATAAAAGGCTCCAGACAAGGGAGTTGCAGAAGGAAATGAGCAGTGCCAGCACAAGGCACTGGGTTACTGAGGCTGCCAGTTTCTCCATCAAATCATACCAGGAAGAGCACACATGTCTGAAGGCACTTTTGTCTATTGTGTGTTGTCAGGGTTGGGATGCAGCAGTGGAGGGAACTTAAAACATTTTTAAGTGGCCAAAAGCCTCTCCCAACAGAGGGCTGCTTCCTGATCCCAGCAGCTTTCCAAATGCCCTTTCTGTCTTTCTGCAGGGCACAAGTTTTCAGTTTGGGGAACAGCCAGGGCTTCTCTGGTTGCAGAAAGTCCCTGCCTCCCATAACCCTACTGCCCACTCTTGCCTTGTGTCCATCCACTCCCCCTCCCTTCTCCAGCACCGCCCTCCCCACCTCCAGCCCGGGTGACGATCCATGAAGGCCCTCAGCAATATGTCACAGGAGTGATAATTACATCCCCCCGCTCGCATCATGCCGCCTGCTGCTGACCTCTCACCCCTCCTCTCTTTTAATCACCCCCTGGCATCAGTCACTGTGACAGGGCAGCAGCACTGGACACGTGACCTGTCAGCCCAGGAACATGACTTATAGGGCCCGGCTGGTGGACAAAGGGAAAGGAGATAGGCAGCATAAATCTCCAGTAGGAATAAAAGAGAGTGATGGGGCATTCTGCCGGGGGCCTGCGTTAGCAGATTCTCGGCCTCTTGTTATTCAGCCCAGAGTTATGGTGATGAGGAAGTGGCCGAGAGTGACACGCGCTGGTCCCAATCAACCTTGCAAAACCTGCTGAGACCTAGAGGAGCCTTAATGTCACACATGGCTGGAGAGCCTCAATGAGGTGGGTGAGGGCCAGGGAAGCAGCCAGAGCTGTCCCCAGCCACCAGAGGCATCTGACCAGCAAAAGCTTCTACAGTCAGCAAGGCACTAAGTCACACAGAACAAGGACCCTTCTTCATCTCTGCTCAGCACAGATGCAGCAGGAGTTGCACATCAGAGCACACACCATTGGCTCAGGATGCAGGCTTCTCCCTAACTGGCACATTCCTCCAAGCTTCCCACCAGCCTTCTGCTCACCTGCAGGCTGCTCTGTCATATATCTCTTTTCCATCTACTCCCTCACACTTGCCTGTTGCTTGTTAGAATGAAATCAGTGGTACATCAGTCAGCTGCTTCCATTATGAAGTTACAGGACATCTGGAGTTTCCACCAAGGATTGGTCCTCCATCACACCTCTGCTGGGACAGAATTGCTCCTCTTGGGGCAACAGAGACCTTTAACTTATATAGGGAGCACAGGAGGGAGTGTGTTTTTCCACTAACACCTATGTCAGGTGCTGTAGCAGACAAAGGGCACCAGGAAGATCCATATGGATCATCAAATCCATCCTATGACAGTCGCTACCCAGGTCATCTTGTTCCCCTCATCCATGTACTTCTCAGGAGGGAAAGTGGCACAGGAGAGCTGGTTTCCCCAGTAGAGCTGTAACCAGGAGGGATTTGGCTCCATAAACATCTGTATCTGAGAACTACCATGTCTTGGATGCTCAGAAATGTGAAAGCATTGGGGGCAGAGTGGAAATGTAGTGTGCAGACCTTTTACAGTGGTGTCCCATCTCCTGTGAAGCCAGTGGCTTCTCTAAACTTCAGGTTTCATTTGCATAGTGAAAACATCAACAAAGCCATCTACTAATGTTGGCTGTTCACTCTGTGCATAAGCACCACCTCTTGACCAACTCCTCCTACTGTTCCCTGAAACCTACAGACTCCAGCATTATGCCAGATATCTCATTTATAAGACAATTGCTAAAATGAGAGGTGCATCCGGACAGCGATGGGTGAAGGTCTGCTTGTGCCATTCCCTGAGTCAGAGCCTGCTTTTGTACACTAAGGTGTCCTCTCACATGTCACAGGTGAGGGGCCCCAGACAGGGTTGTACAAACCACACAGCTCAGTGCTGGTGCCACCACTAAATAAGAGAGCAAAGAAAGGTGCTGAGACTTTTCTCCTGGACCAAGCAGCCACATGAGCATCCTACACACATCTTACACCCTCCTCTCCCAGCAAGTACCCAGTGCTGCTGCCCTCCTCAGTTTCCCTACCAGTTCCTGCAGCCTTCCAGTCCCTGCACAGCGTGAGGCAGGTAAGGCTCTCTCCCACACAGAACAGACTTTATTTATTCTGGAACCTGAGGATTAGACTGAACAGGGCCCCACACTTCCTTCTCCATCCTCCCTGAAGGCTTCTTTTCCACTAGAAACCTCCTTTTGGGTCCAGGGGAAAGCCCTGAAGCCCTCAGCCTCCTCACCAGCTGGGTCCTACCCTCTGAGAGAGGAGCAGATCGCTTCCTACCCTCCTCCCCCACATCTGCCTTTTAACGATGATGGAAGCTGCTGTCAGCGTGCTGCGACAGTAATAAACACTCTTCTTAATAACACAGGGTGTCCCTCTTATTAAAATGAATAGACTTCAGTAGTAAAGCCAGGCTGCCTGCCTTGCAGTCTGGTGTGGACAGCAACCCTCAAGCAGAGCAGTTTATCTGCTGTAATTACTACAGCAGCTTTGGCTCCAGAACATTCCTGGTTACAGCACTGTACTGTACCCCCAGGCAGAGGCTCGGGTGCATGGAGATGCTACCAACACATGAGCACACAATGAAATGCAGGCAGATAATTGCCTGTGTGCCTGCAAACATGTACAGTAATCTCTGAGATGCAAGGACACAGCAGAGTAGGGCTAAATAGATCTACAGCCAGGCTTTTAGGCTTTCTAAATCCCACTGAAACCAGCAGCAGCAGCTGGTGTCACTTTCTGCTTCTCTCATACATAACAGGTATATTAATACACCTGTGCATAAACCACACTGCACTGAAAGCAGGTAAAGAAAGGCAAGTTCCTGGTCTGTGGGTGACAATCCTCTCTTTCCCCAGCTCACAACATATCTGGCAATTTTTCTAGTTCCCTGGTGGGTGCGAGGTGACAGGATAAATATACCCAGGTTTTATGTACCAGTGCACTATGTTAAAAAGAACTGATGTGGCACATCCCTTGTGTCCATCCTTTCTGGATCTTGGATCGCAGTTAATGTACTGATTTCTCTCTCTTTGGGAAGCTGTCCATTTCTCAAGCAACAAATTCGGACGATCTTTGTATTTCAAGCACTGACTCTCTTTCACCGTGCATACTGTGGCCAAACACCAAGTTTGGAATCCCCAGTACAGTGAAGGATATCATCTGACATAATGTTTTGCCAGAGGTTCTTTTGGAGGTATGTTTGCACTGGCTATTACACAGTGGCCTCCGTGCAAGAATTCTTGCCTGGGAAACCAAAGCACGCCCCTCCTCTGCAGATCTAGTTTGTGTTCATGTTCTTAGCCTTTACTAAGCTGGCTGATTCTGCAAATGTGCCCAATGTTGACCTGAGTGAGGCTATGTGTATGCAGACGAAAAGCTGCCCTAGGAACCATTTTTCTCCTTTTGATCTCTCTCAGAGATTATCCAAGGGAAAAATCTATCAGAAAGACAAATGACAGTAGCACATCTCAACATCCACTCTGCTCCTAATTCAGAGCAGTTCTCTGGGCTGCAGAGACCCAGCAAGACCAAATCTGGTCCACTGCATCTCACCCTTCCAGGAACAAGCACAGAAGAGCAGTGCACAGCTATTGCATAATTTCTCTCCCTCTTCACTGCATTAAGGCAGGTTTCCACGTCACTGTCACCATCAGGCCCCACACACTCACAGGATTCCAGCATTCCGAACACCTAACTCCATCTCACCTTGTAGTGCTCCAAACAGAAGAACCCATAGCAGGATGCAAAGGTAGCAGTGAGCAATTCTGCAAATTTGCCAGAGGGGTAGAATAATAAATTCACATGCAGCTAGGAGAAGCAGATGGCAGGACCTCACCATGAGGACCAGGACTCAGGTATGTCTACCTTTATGATCTATGAGAGACAGGCATTTGTTAGCTCTTCTTAGAAAATATTCCTGGCACGGAATATTACAATCTCACTGGTTTTGCTGCAGCACAAGAGCAAAGCACAAGAGCAAAGGAGCATATAGTATAAAAATGAAACAATCGATGAACGAACCAGTCTATTTCAACCATTGTCTTGCTGGGCTCAGAAGTCAAATGCATCACAAGAAAGCTGCAGGCATTCTATTTCTTCATGTTTTCCAAGCCACTCATATGCCATGTCATGAAATGACCATCTTTCTGCCCAGTGGAAGTTTAGCAAGGATATATCAGGGGGAACAGCTGCTGAATGAAAAACAAGACAAAGATTTAGTCAAAAAGACTTCCAAGAGGCCAGTTGTATCCCAAAATCAGTATCTCTACTACGTGCAAGCAGACTGCACCACCTGTGTCTACAGTACTTTCACCTTTCTAGGCCACGACAGGGATTCTCTAAGTTCACTTCCCACCACCAGGCCTAGATTTCCAGAATTTCCAGATCCACATGTCTTGTCTTGTTAAATCACTGCCACCAAGGGCTACAGGTCATGTTGGGGGCTGGCAGCAAGGCTGTTGGTCTGGGCTTTCAGAGCTGCAACCTGTGTCAGTGAAGAGGGCTAAACCAGCAGTAAGCTCAGAAGAGACTGTGGGAGCACTGACAGAGCCCTGAGAACCAGTCTGGCTTTGAAGTCTACCTCATGCTTATGTGTCTTATTTAAGCCCAAACATTTCATACATTTCTCACCCTAAAAAATAAAAAGAAAAATAGAAGGAAGAAAATAAAGGAGAACCTTGCATAACAAACTGAGCCCAAGAGCTGGGCAGGGCTAGGAAAAGTTGCAGCACATCCTTCACCCCTGCTACTAGTGATTTTATTTAGGGGACACGCAAGCTCAACATGCAGCAGGGCTGAGGTGGAAGTCACATGAAGTCTACTTGCACACTCCAAAGGCAGCTTTTGGCATATCCAGTGCCTGCAAGGCCAGGCTAGCTACTGCCTGCTAGGAGTCTGGTTACAGGCTGGGTAACTCTTGCCCTTGACAAAATCACCCTGCAGAACTGCTGCAGGGGTCCTGATGCTGTGGCATTGCCTGCACCACAGTGATGGCTGTTCCATATCTCTCCATATGGAAAAGAAAACTCTATAGAAGCAAATTTCCCTCCTATGTTGCGAAAGCAGTTGATACTTCATTCATCACAGTGCTGGGCCCAGGCCCTCACATCAAAGGGAAGTGCTTGTGTCTGAAGTCACCACACTTGGCTCATTGCCTGCCACTGAACAGTTCATGGAAGACAAGCCACAGTGTTCAGACCAAAGTGTTTCTCATAAAAGTGGATACTCTAGCTCCTTGAGAAGGCCTTGTACTCCAAGCCTCCAAAGCAAAATTTTGTTTGAGAATGTGGTTCACCAGCGTTGCAATGAAGTGAGACATGGGAAAGTGGACAACAATGATTCAAAAATCTTAGCACCAGTCACACAGTTTCCCACTGCTGTCAACTCCAAACAACATCAATATTTTGCTGCTGGTGCTTTTTGCTGGGATGGTGGAGGACTTTGTAGCACCCATCAAGCACACAGGAGTTGCAGAGGCATGGGAACAGAAGGGCAAGTTGAGACACTGCTGACAGCCTGTCCAGAGGGTGAAGAGTCAGGTGAGGACCAGCTCTTCACTAGATCCTAGAAAGCTCAGACCATAGTTTTGCCAAATCACTTCCTGAGCCTGGGTGGGCTGACCGAGGGTAAAGGGCTATCGATGCCACCCAACTGAAGAGCCCTGAAGTGCTGAGAAGGGTGCTGGGAGATGATGAGGGCTTGGGAGAGCTGACCAGCAGAAGACTGATCCCAGACAGAAACACTCCAGAGAAACTGAGCCAAGGAGAACTCAGCCCTATGAATTCCTGGGCCTGCATGCTCTACAGGGCTGTGACATGCCAAGAAGCAGATAAAGAAATTATTTTGAGCAAATATATTTTTCTCCCATTCGCCCGCAGACAAGCACATACAGATAAAGAGAGACCTCTAGTGATGCTGGAGGGACTCTGCCTGTCCTCCCTCTCTGAGCATCCCTCACAGCCAGAAACAAATGTCTTCATTGCTCTGACTAGTGCAGTAATAGCCTTCCTCCAGAGTATGAGAAAAACACAGGCTTATCACAATAATATCTGCTCATCCATGGAGGAGGTGGAAAAGTAGTATTCAAATTCAGGGGAATGATTATACCAGACTTGTGGAGTTCAAAAAAACTGACAAAGGCATGGGCTCAGGTCTTGCCCACAACCTGCCTCTCCAGTTGCAGCTATCTGAGCTCCAGAGTGATCCTGGGATCAGGCATATGGTTCAGCATGGGGGGAATGGATTATTACCAGTGCTGGGAAATGATGTTCACCTCGGTGGCCATGTGGAACACGTGCCTGAAATTTACATTCAGACAGGAACCTCAGTGGCTGAAGCTCAGTGTGGACAGAGGCAGCAGCAAGGAACAGCAGGTCCCTGTCTGAGCCCAGCCATACCAGGAGATGTCATATCCCCCTTGCACAACCCTGACAATTGCAGCATCTTGCACTCAGCTGCAGGAAGATGTGATTTTAGTTCTTGCTGAATTCAGCCTCTAAATCCCCAGTGTCCAGATGAGAACAGGAAGGATGGTGGAGTGTGCATAAGGGCATGCTCATGATGAGCATCCCATGCCCAGCACAGGGAGAAGGCAAGCTATTCAGCTTCCCAACTCTTTGCACCAAGGGCTGGACACAGAGCCAAGAAAAGTGTTTGTTTATTCAGATATGCAACTAGTGCATAAAACCTTCCAGGTATGAGAAAGGCTTGAAAGGAAACATGAGGAAAAGAGGCAAATGCAGGGGCAGACTTGGCTATGGCAGAGGCACAGCAATTGTGCTGTACAATGTCACAAACCACACATAGACCTGTCCTGTTGCTCTCAAACCCATGGCAAGAGAAGAAATCAAGGGCTCCTGCCAGCCAGGAGAGAAGGTCTCTCTTGCTGCTCCTGCCACCTTCTCCGCAGCTCTGAGCTGCCATTACTCAGTTAGCAGCTGCTGTAGTACCTTCCTTGCACACAGCAGTCTCTCCTTTTGCCCAGCCAGCACGTAAATCAAAAAGCAGCAGCTCTTTCCCTGGGCTTTCTTTTTCTTGTGCTAGCCCAAGCCTTGGTGACCTCCCATTGAGAGGGGCAGTCATATTTTGCTGGAATGCTTTATTTTCTGTGCTGCATGAAGAGTAATTGTGGAGGGGAGGGAGAGTGTGAGCACAAGAAAGCATGTACACTGCCAGCCAGGCCGATGTCCTTCTCCCACAAGGTCATGGATCCATTTTAGCTCAAAGAATAATAATAATAAAGCCTCATAGAAGCAAGGGATTCATAAAACAAAACATGAGCTGGACATTTGGCAGCAGCTGCCCACAGAGTGGGAAGCACACATTTGAGTTTGGAGGTACAAAAGCACTCAGATTTCTGGGAGCTGGCAGGGTTTGTGATAAGGGGTCCATGTGTGTACGCAGAGAGAGCTGGCACAACCTCACTTTCTCCTTCCCTGCATACTTCATTGGTGGCAATTCAGACAGTGCAGCAGAGTGCAGAGGTGCATTCAGACTGAGGAGCACATCTGACCCAAACAAGAACAAGTGTCAGGTGGGAACTATGTGGTGAGTCCCCCCTCAGCCCTGCTGCATCCCACCACACTTCCCCACACAGCACAAATGCAGCTTTCTGACAACCGTGTGGGACACTTGCACTGAACATTTCTCTGTTTAGAGAACAAACATGAGGCACAGAACAGAACAACTTACACCTATGACAGAAGAGCCTCCTCTGTGAGAGCTCAGAAAACTTGGAGGATTTGCAAGTGTTCTGATGAAATCCCAACAGGCGTGTGAATATTTCCAAGTGATAAATAAGGCCCTGAGGGCCAAATTCAATACTTTTTGAGAAAAACAATGGCAGTACATTTCCTTTTGCTTCATATATAGTGAGCTTTAATAACAAGTAGTATTTCTATCTTGTAACAGGCATGCATGACACTTTCCTGACTGCAAAGGACATCTCTCTTGCTCATTTCAAGTGTATCAGAACAGAGACGTCTAGATCAAATGCAAAGGGAGCTGGGGTGAGTTTAGATGACCTGGTACTTTGGTGGAGTCAATTATTTAAGAAACTATGGGTTAACAAAAATGCTCAATAGGTTAGAAATTCAGGCAATGTTGAAAGATAAGATCCATTTCTTCCAGATAGGTGTTCTTACATTAAAAAGCTCTACAGTTAACTGGGGAAGTTGAGGGCAGGATCTGAGCAGTCAAGGGGAATTTCTGTGTTTACTGCTCAGGATGCAGTGGATTATACCATTGACCACTGCCCACAATAGTCTAGACTGTAAGTGGCTTCTGCCCATCAGCATCTCCAGGCTACAGGGAACAACCAAAACTGAAAGATCAAAAAGGAATGGAAACTGAGGAAATGCTTTTATAAAAGAAAATCAGCCATCCTTAGCCTACTAGAAATCTCTGAATATAATTGTGAGAAAAGAGATTATTTACCATTACTTGGACTTACAAACAAAACCTGTGATGAAGCTAAGCCAGGACAAGGTAAAAGTGACAATGAAATTCTGGCATGAGATCATAGCCAAGGATGATCCCAGCCCAGACAGTGTCCTCACCAATCAATGCATGGTCCTGCAGAACTGCAGGGGTGCTCAGAGGCAAAGCTGTGCTGGTTACAGGGCCCACCCATGGCCCTAGTGTGGCAAAGTGATGAAGCAGGCCCAGGGTTCACGCAGGGAGTCCCATCAGGAGCAGCAAGAGCTGGGGCTGAAGACACTGCTGCAGCCTAGGGCTGAGATCAGGAAATGAGGCCGAGCTAGAGAGAGGCAGAACTATAGCGCAGCTCAGGATGGTGATGAGTGGCCCAAGCTGAGCTTAAATGAAGCTCCTGGGTGTGGGTCCCAGGTGATACCAGGGCAATTAAGGTTTATTGGTGCCATCAGAACCTTGTCAGTTTTGCTTAACATTCAGACCCCCTTTACATGGGATGGGATCATACACACAAGGAGTTTATGTGCAATTTCCCTCCTCTAGCTGGCCTGAGTGACAGTCTTCCTTACAGATTTCTGTAACATCTGTCTGCCTGCAGTCATCATGGGGAACATGTGTAACATGTGTTCGCATCCCTTAGGAGAGGATTTAGCACTATCTAGGCAACAGCATTAGAAAAAAAAAAAAAAAAAAGTAAAACCCAAATTGCATTAAAAATTACATAAATGCATTGCGTTTCTATTTCTCCTAAAGAATAAAACAAAACAGGGTATGTAATGGGAATACCTCATATTACAGTGCATAACTAGCCTCTAGCAGTTACCAGTGGTACATGGAGGATATAAGCCCAGGATTTTAAAGACAACAAGTAATTTGTTAACCTTTCTGGTCAAGGACATGTGGCAACTGCTAAACACCTTGGAAGGAGGGAAAGAGTAATCTCTGGGTAGCTTAGCCCCTAATTGTCCATTATAGCGTTTCCTGGCCTTTTTATCCTGAAGTATTCAATTGTGGCCACCCTAAACACTAGGGACAAACGTCAGTTCTCTCTGCCTGGGTAATTCCCATGATAAGGGAGTGTTTTTTTCTCCAGTTCTCCAAAAGGTGCTGTGGGATGAAAAAATAAAGTGTATTTTCTGTCCTGAGGAATGGGCTGTGCAGAGAGAAAAGAGCATGAAAGCAGGCAGGCAGCCGGGAACAGTGATCAGCAGAGAGGGCAAAGGCAGCACAGGGGCTCGTAAATATGTTTTGCTGTTATTTTGGAATGGCAAAGACATGTCCTTGTAGGAGCAAAACCATACAGATTGCTTTATTATTTTCAGTCCAATGAAATTAGCTGGAGTAGGGGGGGAAGTGGGGCAAACAGCAGGCAGGAACAACAGGGATGGGGGGGATCTGTACAATGAAGGAGGGTACCTTGTGCTTGGGACTGTGCAAACCACAGTCCCAAACCTGCCAAGCTGGGTGATGCTTTGTGAGCTCAGTGTGGTCAGACAAACTGGGGGCCAGTCCTCACAGTCATGAAGCCCTGCTGGTGCCTGGATGGAGCTCGGGAAACAGGGCCCCTTTGGCTCACTGCAGGAGGCTGCATGGAGCCTCTAGCTCCTGCTGCTGCTTCACACACTGGGACCCCATAGAGGCCCATGCCTCTCCCTGCCCCTTCCCTGCTCCACCCTGTTCCCCTTCCTTGCACGAAGAGCAATGAGAGCCTGTGTCCTCCCGATACTTCCACCCCATGGGATTGGAAGGAAGCAGCATGGTGACTGCCTTGCCCATAGGCACATTGGTCACTTATACTGCATTTAGTGACTAACATATTTGATGTAGGAGCCTTTGCATGCTCCCCCCACCCCTCATCTCCTCTCACCATCTGTCTGTTTGTTGAGAAATCTGTTCCAGCTGACCTCGAGCTGACCAGCGCTTCCCTCTTCCCTCCATCCTGCCACAGGCTCCTCCAGACGTTCCCAGCTCAGCTCATGGGCTTTTAGCTGACTATGCAAATGTCACCCAGCCAGCTGGTGTCTGCCTCCCAGAAACACATGTTCAAAGGCCCCCTGGACAGCCAGGCGGGAGAGGGGGCAAGTCCCTGTGCCCCAGCCCAGGGGCTGCCCAGAGAAAGTTATTTAGCCAGGAATTATTCAACAAACAGATGGGAAGAGGAAAGGAAGGTCAGGGAACACAGAAAATAAGACTCTGGTGCATTTGTGTCAGTGTGTGTAGGCGTGGGTGTATGGGGTTCCCAGGTGAGTGTGTGGGAAGTGCAGATGTAATCCCTGTGTGGGGATGGGTAGTGATGGGAGGGGTGTGTGAGAAAGATGTACAGGAAAGAAGTTTTCAACAGTTTTGTGGCCTCTTCCTCCTAATGACATCTTCTGCAACGCACAAAGCGAGCTCTAACAGAACAGCATAAAGGAGACACAGCTGTCAGAGGGCCAAACAGCAGGTCCAGGAAAACTGCCTCCCAAAAGCATTACTGAAGCAAGGCAAGGCCTGAAGGGCTCATTTCCTCTTCAAGATCCGTCTTTTCTCTATCACCTAACGTGTGACTACCCACCTCAGATCTCTCGTTCTCCATTGAGGAAGAGTGTGGAAGTGCCAAAACCTGAGGATTTGAGTCTGAACCAAGGAGAAAAGAGAGTAGTAGGGCAGTATTGCCACAGCACCTCTCCATGGCTGATGACACTGTAGGACATGTATGCCCAGCCAGAAGGCCATGCATATGCAGCAGTGCAGCTCACCTGGGTATCTTGGCAGGACACTGTCATTTCCTGAAATGCTGGCAAGGAGCAGGATTAATGTGGTGATGCTTGTTAAATCCTTGCCATGTATGAAGTGAGAGGAAGGCTTGGAGAGAGAAGGCCAAAGCATCCACAGTTCCATGTATGGATCCCCTCAGCTAATTAGGGACATCCCCAGCAGTTCTGCTGCTGCACCCAAAGGCTAATTCAGCCTTAATTTCTCAGGCAGAAGGAAAGGTTGGGTGTCTGCATTTAGTTACACAGAGCTTGGACACTCTCTCCACCATGATGAGAAACTTTTTACCTCTTTCAGGTACTCTCCCTCATCTGATTCCAAGTGTCTGGGTATTTACTTCTGAGTACTTACTGGCAACATATGAGCAGGGGGATGCCAAGTCATGATTAGCGTTCAGTAGGCTAAATAAAAATCAGGATATTGGCTCTTAAAATTTAACAAGATTCTTCCTTGCAATTACAACTAGCAGAAGTCAAGGTACCTCTCCCCAGCCTAAATTTCTCCTGTAACAACTGCTGCCCTGACCCTCTGAAAAGGACCCTTTGGGCTCCCTGGGAGAAGGTAGGATGGCAGCTCCAGATGTAGCTGACAGATGATGCTCTTCCTGGCCATAGGCGAGAACTGTGAAATGGTGAGCTGCCAGAAGCAGCTTAAGGAAGAAATGCAGAGTTTGTGTGCAAGGGAAACCATGAGGTTACAGCACCAATACAGAGCATAAGGGAGTTGCTGGACGTTGGAGATATCTCCTTTGTATCCTCAAAAGTGACAATGAAGCCTGTCCCTGAGCCAAGCCTAATGGCAGAGAAAATGTACACTGCATGAAATAAACCCAGGCAGTGCTTCTTTCCACTGAAATTAACAGGACACCAACAAAGATAAACAGCTGAGTTTGTTCTCCATAATGGACTAGAAATCTCTGGTGAAGAGATCAACTATTCAAGGGTGGAATGGACTGTTTCTGCTTCCATCTGTGTTCATCTCATCTGGATTTAGAGTAGCACCCAGGTCGTCACTGGGTTTTAAAATCACCAAAGTGGAATATATGTGAATAGAAACTGCCATTTCTTAGGTATGTGTTTCCTGTGGTTGGATTTGGCACAAGAAATAAAATTGTTGCTGGGTTTTTTTACTGAAGAAGAAATTTGGGTTATATTTGCACTACAGCAAGGCTCAACAGAGCCAAAGCTAAAGGAAATCACAGGGCAGATCAGTGGACTATATGATCATAGAACCAGGTCATCCTGTTTCTCATATGTTAGATGACGTCATAGGTCTCAACCACCCCAGAGGTTATGGTGGAGCTATCTGACAGGTTTAGCTCCTTCAGGAACAGGGCCTTAGCTTAAGGGGAACCCTGTTGGATGATGAAGATGCTTCTTCAGAGCAGAAACTTATGAGTGCACACTTTGTGCTCTGTAAGAACACCTGAATCTCCCTGACCAGTATGAGGCTGAAAGAGAAGGTCTGTATCACCACCCTGCTTCTTTGGGGCCTTCAGCCCAACCTCCATGGTAAGCCCAGCAGAAGCACACCATGACAAGCTGCCAGGAGCATGAGAGAAATAGGCTGTACCAGCTTAGTCTGAAGGGCCATCCCACGCACTATCCTGCCCTAAAAGGCAGACAGGGAACAGCACTGGCTGCAGCAGAAGCACTGTTGTGCACTTTAATATGAAGGAAAGAGAGACTGCATCCATCTTCTTCCAGGGCCAAACAAGCATCAGCTAAGCACTGCATGAAGCCAAAAAGAACAGAAGTTACCTGCATTCAGCATGCATCTACATTTTTCTCACAGTCTTTGACAGGATCTTCGTGTCTTGTACCACAGTCCTCTCCTGAGCATTTCTGTAATATTTTTATTACTATGTGGCTTTTCCCTGGTAACTCCAGTATCCTGAGATCAAAAGTCACTCACCAAACAGGTCAAGAAGGAAACCACAAGGCTGCATCCACACAAATGAATTTACAAGGGCATGGGCTCTGCTGCTGGGGCTTTTTCTGCATGGGCAGGCTCCTGGCACAGTGCTGATGCCCACAAGCTTGTGCCTTCTCAGGCACAGCCCGGCTGAAATTTGTGGGGAGCACAGCATACTTCATTTCCCAGAAGGAGAACAGAGAAAGCCTTGTTGTGCTGTGGTGGGAGAAATTTGGGACATTTCAATATGAACCACATCCTACAGCTCGCATTTTCTTGTATAGGCATAACTGCAGAAGCCCATTGAAAGATACCAAAAGGATCCCACTGCAATGGGAAACTCAGAAACTGCAAACCAGTGGAGTGCCCTCTGATGCTCAGAGCTGAACCAGACGCACTGGGCAAGAGACAGCACCTGGGCCCGTAAATCCTCAGCCTAACCATAAGACCAGAACTGGAGCATCCAGTTTAACACGAACCCAAGGAGCCGTTCTCTCCTGGCTTGGCCTCAGCAAGCGGCCCCGAGCCGCGGAGGGAGCGAGCCGGCAGCCCTGCCACCACCCAGCCCAGGCGGGGGGAGAGCGGCGTTCCCACCAGGCTCCTCCGTTCCGTGGGAAGGCTGCAAGGCAGAGCGACGAGGGGGAGCGGGCTGTGTCTTATCTCTCCTCTCCCTTTGTATGTACCTCCTGGTACGATTATTAAACGCAAATTACAAAAGATGTGACCCAAACGATCTTTATTTCTTCTTTCACCGAGCGGTGCCTGCAGGGTCCTGATTCTGAATTCCGTTTCAATTACCGATGCCATTTTAACACAAAGCAGCTTCTGTCTGCAATTACCGGCACTGACGGCGGCGCAGAGGCAGCTCCGGTGGCAGAACACAAAGCCTGGCATCTTCCGCTGTTTAGAAACTTTCATTTGCCATGATTAAAGGCAGCAGACGCGAGAGTTGTCGGGCTGCAGACGCGCACTGTGCGGCACGCTCCTTCCCGGCGCATTCCCTGAGAAACCAGCCCTCAGCACTCACCTCCACGAATCACTCAGGAGAACTTGAACTGGTATTCCAGCCGATATTATGTAGACAAACTGACAGAGTTAACCCATCACGCTTTAGCTCAGCAAGGAATCTCTCTGCTTTTACAGCTGGTAAAGTGCTTTTACAGCTGGTAAAGCTGAGCAGCCTGAGCTGCAGAGCAGAGACACTAGGATGAGACACAGGGCGATACAAAGAAGAGTATTTTCCTTTTACACTGACGAGCTAAAGCACTAGTAAAAACATTACAAAATACACTCCTCACTCACAGCTGAAATGCAGCCTCCTGCAAGTAGAAGGCTAGATGTTCTACATATATTACTGCCACAGATTAACTTAGGGAGAGATGGTGAGGAATCCCAGAGCCAAATGAAACCAGTAACAGGAAACACACATAGCTGCCTGAGTTGGCAACTATCTAAGACAAGAGGGGTTGGCAGCTGAAATCCATTGGGCATGGACCCCACTTTGCATCTTGTTAAACTCGGCACCACCTGTACAGCATCTTCTGATTCTCAAGCAAAATTCACAGCAACTGCAGTTTGACAGCTAAAGTCAGACACAATGGAATTCAAAGAGTACACTTCTGTGCGGTAGCTGCACATCGCTCCTTGCCACTGGGTCTTAAAGCCCCTGCTCTGCCTTAAGCTGGGCACTGCCTGCATGATGACCCACAGACAGCCACACACACCCCCCCAGATCACCCAGGCCATGGAAAGACAAGCAGACACCACCTCTCCTTTGCCCCATCATGCAGGTTATGCAGGTTTTTTGCCGCTGCATCAGTTATATGCAGCTGTACCCCTTTGTCCTTCAGCCTTCTTCAGAAGCTCACGTGGCCTGTGTATGAGGGTCAAGCTTCTTATCTCCTAGATCCTTTCTTTCTGTCCAGCCTCTCCCAATGACATTTCCTTAGTGTCCCCTCGCTCCCTTTCTCCACATCATCCATAATGTACCAGGCATATGGGGCTTTCAAAGACACAGGAAGAACCAATTGCAGGTGCTGATGGCTTGTGAGAGGTGCTGTTCACATTTATTTTGTTACCCTTTGTTTGCCCTTGCCTGTTCCTTGACAGGTGGTCTCTTTTTCTCAGGTGGTGGTTTACTTCTCTCTCCTGTAAGTTTGTTTGAACATGAGTGCACAGCTCCGAGCCCTGTGAGCACTGCAGCAGCACAATGTGCAAGGTGAGTGTGCAGCCAGGGCAATGCTGTTTTCCAGGGAAGGCCAGGCCATGGACTAGCAGTAGGGAGTAGGTGTCTGAGGTGCTTAAACTGGGTTGGTGCAGACACAGGGAACACCAGCCATGGAGGCCCTGCTCTCAGAGATGACATGGTGCTCAGCCAGAGCTGCCAGCCCACGAAGAGAGACCCTCAGGAATCATCCTTCCCTTTAAAATCCTTCCAAAGCTTGCATGGATGGAACAAATCTTGAAACTCTTGGCCGCAAAATATGACTTAAGTAGGTGGTGTGTAGGCCAGGCAGGTTGTTCGCACCCCTTAGTGGCACAACCCCCATTTTCCAGCAAGTCCCTGGAGACCCTTGGGCTGCATGGCTCCATGGGGAATGAAAAAAAGAAACAAAATCCCACAACCCCAAAAGACAGTGCTGGAAAAGTCTCTGCCACAATGGTGGCAGTGTCCAATTCCCACTGGACTTCCCGATCCCACGCTGTATCAGGTCAGCCAATTTTGCAAGGGCCCAGCCAAGCTGCTGTCCCCAGAAGGCGGCAGAGGGTGAAGAGAGGGCAATTTACAGCCCTGGTTATTGAGTGGTGTGTGAGTCGTTTGTCACACTGAGCCCTGGCACCTTGTTCTACCTGTGTTGTGTGTGTTTTATTGGTGTTGAGCAGAGGGAGGCTGGAGCAGAGGGAAGTCTGGGAGGAAAGGCACTCAAGTGAAAAATGAACTGAGCCAAACAGGATTGAGAGAGAGAGAGAGAGAGAAAGAGAGATGCAGGGGAAGGGGGTGAAAGGGGCCATATTATAAAACACAAGACAAATGTGCCCACTGGCAGCAGGGTTAGGGAGAGGGAAGAAATGAGGGGGAGCAGGGGAGGAAAAAGAGAGAATAAAGACACTGCCTTGTAGCCAGCACTGTCCTAGAGGGACCAGAGATGCACGTGTAGTCAGAAAAATAATTCTCAGTTTAACAAAGCAAGAAGAGGGGGCGGGAATGGAGGAAAGCTACAGATCCAAACAGAAAGTGCCCCAGGGTGTCCAATCTGCTGGGTTGAAAAAAAAATTTTAAAAAATTTCAAAATATATTTTTTTAAAAATTGCTGCTTCCCCCTCCTTTCTCCACTGAGGAGCTGGCTCCTTCCCTGTTCCCCCAGCCACCACCACCAAAAGGAATGGGACCAGAGAGAGAGAGCAGAAGGTCTGTTTAGAATTTCACATCCCTTCTATCCTGCTCCCTCAGTGCTAAACTTTCAAGACAAAAATCATAAAACAAGGTGCTTTGTTGGTGAGGCAGATTTAGAGATCTTCCTGTTAGGAACAAGAAAGGGAAGAGAGAGACAGAGAGTGAGAAAGAGCGATAGCTAGATGGAGGGCTGGCTTTGTGCTTGCAACAACCCACTAAAGGTGCATTTTTAATTAAATTTATACAAAATGTGTCAGTTTTATCTCTATGTTTCAAACCTGACTCTTTTCTATCAAAGTAAAGTATTGATCTTCACTGCCCCGAAGCTACCTGACTGAATTAAACAGAATAAATAGAAGAAGGACTGAAAGGGCTTAGAAACAACTGCAGAGAGGCGAATGTTTAATGGCACCACAGTCATTTGCTGCAATTAAAAAACAAAACCGTTTAGAGGGACTGTTAACACCTTGAAGTCTGAAAATCCTCACTTCAAAAAAGCCCCAAAACAGCTTCCAGGCAAAACATTTTAATTGCCATAAATACTTCCAACCCCAGCCATCACTGATGCATGTGCACGTTACACTGATAGACAAACAGATCCCTGGGCCCAACCAGACAGAACCTGCTCAGCTGGCGAGATGTAGGTATGCTCTATATGACACAGGGACACCCTCCACCCAAGGAAAGGCCTGTATCCGGTATGACACAGATATAAGTCCACTTTATGAAAACAAAACACCTGTTTATCTGACAAGTTAAGGATGGATGTTTTAGACCCACACCACTATTCCAGGTATATTTGAGTAATGTGACATTGCCTTTACTGAACAAATAGTCTCCAAACTACATACTCAATTGCATGTCATGCATAGATATCTTACAGAGCTCTCTCTTTGCCTGTTTATGTCACAAGAAGCAGTCACAGACAGTGCCACAACCAGTCTCACTTGATTAAGAACTATGTTGGGGCTGGGATACCCTCTGACAAGAGCACACAGGCCCTGGAACAGGCAGGGCCCATAGTTTTGTTAAAGGCTTTTGAGCACCATGTGACTTAAGCAAACAAAAAAACCCCACTGCATTTACTTGGCTAATGTTAAGGCAGTGTGCTACTGTATGACTTACCAAAGCCTTACTGAATGGCCTATGCATCTCTCAGATTTTCCATCCCTACTTTATGGTCATCTTCTGCTGAACTCAGCAGAACTTTCTCTGTAGAGTGAGATATCAGCAGGTTGAAGAGCCTTAGTGGCTTCAGACTTCCAGAGTTTGCCCTGGAAAATAGTCAGGCTCATTCACAACTCATCCCTTTCCCTGGCTATTTCTGGGATAAGCAGAGCAGCCTTATGGTAGAAAGCAGTTTTTGCAGGACATGATTACAGTTTTCTATCTTAGCGGGCATACTACCAGGTGGGCAGTGTGCTGGTGCTGTTCCTGGGGAAGACACTTTGTCCAGAGACTATGAAGATTTACTTAGTGTTTATGAACATCTGGAAGGAGATCCGTAGCCTGAAACCAGCTCTTGGCTGAAAATCAAAATGAACAAATATATTGGCCTTGTACATAATTTCAGTTAGCAAAGTAATGTGGCTGTGAAACTGGACGCATGCTCAGAGGTGCTGGATTCGGTTCCTAGCTGCGTCACAGTCTCACTGTGGGGCCTTGGAGAACTTGAATTATCAATTATCAATTCTGGTCCTTTTGTATGAAAAGAAGAGCATCCAATCCCCTATGCACAGGGACACACAGGATCTTAAGTCTTGGGAACTATGGGTTTGAAAGCCATGGAAGTGAGTAAGAGTATCTCTGTGGGGCATAGAGCAATACAGAGGCCAGTACTAGAGAGGCTTTAAAGGAAGTAGCTCAGGTCCTAAGAAGAGGACTTACAGCACTCAGTAGGGCAAATCCAGGCTGTTTCTTGGATGAGTTAGATGGGGTTTGCTATCTGGACTAGCTGTGCATGAGTTCAGTACAGCTACCATAGCCTGAACTATTATTGCCCATTTATTTGTGAGGTTGATTCACCAAGCCTACAGCTGTCCGAACACACGACCTCACAGGCCACAGGGAGCCATGGGCTTAGCTCCAATTTGGCTTTGGAATTCCAGGCACTCAGAAGGTTGCTTGAACTGGATCAAATTCTTTGGCAATTTCCCAAGGCATTTTCCTGGCTTTTTGAGTAGTTCTGCTGATCAGGATAATGATAAGAGCAAGACTTCAGTCTATCACATGGACAGCAAGTCCATCTGTTTTGGCTGATTCAAAATGTTCCACAACACCAAATGCAGTGTCCCTCATCATTTCAGGGCCAAAAACCTTCCAGAGAATTTTCCTTACTTGGATCCAAAAAATGAGTGATTTTTGCTGAAGGAGCAGGGTCAGATAATAAAAGCTGATCAATTAACAGTATATCAGTTTAGGCAAGTGAATCCTGCATGTCCTCATCTTCCAAACATTTTGTTCAACATTAAGTAACGATGAAGAGATTTTCTGTAACAGCAGGACATTTCACATAGAAGCAACAGCATAAATGCCACCGTACACAATTCTTGCCTGTGACTGCTAGAGAATCACATATTTTTAAATTATCTGTGAAGCCACATACATGGGTCTTTACTGGGGCAGCTCCATCACCAACATATGAACTGCACGTTAACATTCATCCCAGTCAGCTGCAATACTCACAAACAACAGAAGCACAGGGACAGAAGCCAGCATGGCTCCGCTTGACAGGATTTCAAAGCTACACTCTCATTTGAGCATCAGGAAGCTCTGCCCTATCCTCTTCCTGGGCCCACAGCCTCTCGGGTGAAACAGCCCTACAAATCTGAGCCAGCTGCCATATTCTGTAGCAGAGGGTACATACGCATTCAGTCAACCTGCAATGTGAGCATCTGAAATGAAGCGTTTGAGAGCCAAAGAATTGGCCTGTCTAGCACTAAGGTTGAATACTCCTGCTGCTTATGGCCAAGCTCCTGCTGCTGCACTTCAGAGCATTTTGCTTTGTTACGGACCCCTGATTAACACTTTCTAAGCATTTCAGCCCACACTCCAGTCACTTTGCAGATTGCAATGAATGCAGATTTGAGTTTATGGGTTCATAAAAGTGTGAATTAGCACAACAATTTTCTCCCAGCCTATTTGCAAAGCCCTTCCTTGAGTGACCTGTCCCTACAGACATCACAAATACTTCAACTCAAGCAAACTGCTCAGTGAGGCATTTTTAAGAGACTAGAATGAGATCGGTGGCCCCAGAAGCAATGCCTGTGGAAGCACAAAGCAGGAGCATCACTGTGAAGACCAGCACTCGCACCTTCTAGCAGCACTATAAAGCACTGAGAAACAAATTCCTCTAGCCCCTGTAGGAACTGCAGTGATCCCAGCAGCCCTGGCCACTCATACAGGCCACTCACACCGGCTCTGAGCCTGGCATTGCTATTGCCATCCATGCTAAAGAGAGAGAGGGGAACAGACCTCCCTTGTTTGTGTTGCACTGGTGCAATGTAGTCACAGCCCTGCATCAATACGTTGGATCAGACACAGAGACCCCAAAATAAGCACCTCACAATGACCCAGTGCTGTGTTTCTTCTCACAACACACATGCCTCAATCTCTTCCAGCCTCTACTCTGACATCCCATATCTTCGGGCTGTGGAAAACACTGTCACCCAGTAATCTGCCCCTTTTCCTGCTCCCTCCGTATCACTGGTGTGATCAGTCCTATCTCTGCATGGAGGAGGGGCTGGCTCACCAAATTTCTTTAATTAAAAGAAAAAGGATCAGGTTTATTTCAGATAAGCAGGCAGGATTAAAATAGACAGAAAGAATAGACAAGGGGCAGCTGTCAGCACTCCAGCTGATCCAGTGTGATTATTAAAAACGATAAGCAGGAGAAGAGGGCTAATAAAAGGATAATGAAGTGGTCCTGAAAGTGACAGGAGATGGAGCCTGATAAGAGAGCCCATGGCATGGAGCTGTTGTGGCCCCAGTGAGGTCTGTGCAGAGCAGCCTGCTGGGGCAGACACAAGTAACAGGGCACTAGGAGGAAATGTTTCATCTCCCCAGGGATCATGGCAGAGGGATTAGTGGGCTCAGGAACTCTGGACATCCATGCCACACAGCATTCATGACTGAATCAATCAGGGTCCTTCCTAGGCTGAGACAGCCAGGAGTGCAGGTCACACCCCTGGATAAAGCACGGCCCTGAGAGGACTGGTCTCACCAGGGCACCCAATTGTGGATCCCCCATGTTGCCCTGCCTTGGCCCTCACTCGGCACAGCACCATCCCTGCACAGCCCAGGACTGGAGCACCACATTTCAAAAGGGAGCACAAGTGGGGAAGCTGCAAGGAGCAGTTGCTGGAACAGCACGTAGGCAGCATGGGGCATCTCTGCCCTGCCTGGGGATCACCCACTACTCCAGTTTCTCCTAGCTCTGTCAGCTCTACAGGCCATGAAAGTGTCCCATATCTCAGGCAGCTGTCCAAAAAGGTGGAAGGATGTGACTGCAGAAAGAGCAGCCTGGAGGGCTGGCTCTGGATGCCCTTTCCTGAGGGAAAGCTCATGGGCAGATCATGAAGCACAGGCAAAGATTACCACAGCACTCTACTAGTGGTCTGGGTCAGTCAAGGGGAAATAAGGTGTGAAAAGTTATTTCCCAGAAGCCATTAAACAGAGAATGAAATCCCATCTAACACCAAATATGTCTGCTCACTCTCTCAAGGAGAGGATCAAATCATCTGTAAAGATATGGTGGGAAAGAAGGAAGAGGAAAACTCATAGCAAGACAGAACAAGTCAGATGGCTGGAGAAGAGGGCAGGGAATGCTGTGGGAGGAATTTAGGCTGTTTGGGAAAAACTGGATTAGCTTTCATTCAAAAGCTAATTCAATTCTGGTCTCTTATATCCAAACATCCCCCTCTCCCTCCCCAAGCCTAGAGCATCACTCCTTCTTCAGAGGCAGAAGTCCTGCGGCCCGGGCTGTGACAGTCCCAGCGGGCAGGCCGGCAGCTGGGCGTGTTCCAGTGGAGCAGCCACGCCCGGCCCCAGGCAGCAGCCCTGCACAAGGCCCGCAGAGCAGGGGGGATACAGGCTCTGGCTCACACTGCCTGGCACTCGGCTCCCGCCACTCCGGGGCACGGCGGCAGATGCTGGGAGCATATGCCATGAATTAATTCCACTTTCCCTGAGATGCTTTGGAGAGAGGAACGGCAGTGCCTTTCCAGCTTATTAACATAGGAGCTCCCCCCCAACCTCCACTCACTTTATCACACTTAACAAAACAGCCAGCCACAGTGCCTCTAAAAGGTTCATTAATGGAAAGTTGCTGGGTCCGGCATTTTTTCAGCTTTTATTTCCTCCATTTTTTCCAGTGTTTCCTAGGCTGTCTCAGCCCCAATACTCCCCCGTCACTGACAAACTGCACTCTAGTAAGGCACCTCCACCAAGAAAGCCTATATATATAATATGTATTATTGCAAGCAAAACCAGAGATTTCTAAAACTGATAGAACCTAGATTTAATTTTTCCTTTATGCGCTTCTTCATCTGTGATGAGGCTCACCATTTGCCCAGTATTGCTCTGTTGAGCTGAGTCTGCCAGAAGCTATCTACAGGTAGATATTTACACCCATCCAGAATCCTAGCAAGTCCTGGACAGACACCTCATGCCAGATTTTTTTGCTCAACATGCTGTTGACATGCTGTTGACACACACACAGGTTTGCAGCTCTTCGTCAGCAATGTAAGTACAGAGCAGAACAAAGACTAAGCAAGACTGCTCTACAGTGGATTGCCATGTTTGAATTGAAGATGAAAAACGCTTGCCAGGTACATGAAAGCCATGTTTGAATTGGGAACTTGAGGTTCTTAATTTCTAAGCCTGATTCTGCCAAAGATTCGATGTGTGGCCCTAAGTACACCACTGTACCTTGCATTACCCCTCTGCAATACAGGGTCTGTGGAGAACAGCAAGGGAATACTCTGTGCCTTGGCCAGGCACAGCCCAGAGGGCTGATCTGAGTTCCTAGGAACTGGGGACACTGTTTTGAAAACTGCTCCCTCTTCTTACCTCACCCGAGGCTCAACCAGAGCGACTGCTTTGCAGTCTAGAGGGAAAAGTTACACCTGCCATTTCCTCTCCTGCATGCTCTTTCCACAGGACTTGTCAGAAATGTGGGTTCCTGAGACAGCTTTGTCACAGCCAACGCACACTGGTGCATGACAAGCTTGGGCATGAAACAGCAGCTCATTGTTCCTCTTTAGTAAGGACAGTAACTTGTGTGTGACAGCACCAGGACCTGAGAAAGAAGAAGCAACAGGTCTTATTCATCTTCCCAACACTGCAACTAAAACACAACTGTGGAAGGAAGGCGGGTGGGAACAGCTTACTGGAGAAGGGCTAGGAGCCCGACGCCCACCTCCCCCTCCTCCAGCTGTGCAAGGAGTGGAACAGACATGGAAACAAGTCTCAGTCTATTAAGTTTATTGAAGGAAATTAAAGAGACAACCTGATCCCAGTGCACATAAATACTGAAGCAAGGAGAAAATACCTGACAGCGTGGCTGTGGAAAGGTGATAGCAAGCATGATCAAGAAACAAAAGATGAAACTCAAAAACTGAGTCTAGAAATAAAGCAGATTTTGAACAATAAGGGCAATAATCTATTAAAGAGTAACCAGGAAGGAGTTTTAAATATGCTGTCTGCCTTTCTAAAAGACAGGCAAACCTCAGCCTCCTCTCACAGGACTCTGCCATGGCCTATATTACAGCAGGTGAGACTAAATAATCAAAGATACCTCTTCCTGACATAAAATAGATGATGTTGGCACTTTTTTTTCAAGCCCTTCTCTCCAGCTCTATACTCAGGTGTTTGCTGGGTTACCAAGGTCCCAGACTGGGCACAGGCCTGGCCCTGCCAGGGTCCCCAGCTGCCCAAAGCACCCATTTTTTTCCCTCTCAGACTAGCTTGTTTTCTGATTTACTAACCTATTTTAGTTTGCTGAATTAAATTTTTTTCCTGGATGTACAAAGCATTCTAAATTCTCTTTGGCCAGGAATCATAAGTGTCACAGAAAAGTAGATGCTAGCTCAGCTGTGAAGTTTCTGCTCCTACCAAAACAGGTTTTTCTGCTCAGAGAAAGACTTTCAGTTTATCTTCCATACAATGGCCTCCCAAGCTTATGCCTCACTTAGTTTTCTAGTTATAGGAGAGATGTCTTGGTTGTAAAAAACTTACAGTTTCCATAACACAGATAAGCCTCCCATTATTTTTGTGGCCCCAGAGTGGGGCCCAACTCCTTCTTTTTTGTTGGTAAAGTTGTTTGGCATGTCAGCTGTCACCTGAAATTCTGCAGAGTGAATTCACAGTGAGCTATTTGATCTGTCCTGCTGTCACAAAAGTAGGAATGCAGTGCTCTGTTAGACCAACCAAACAAGCAAAGAAAAGCAGCACAGCAAGCTTCCTCCCAGCACCTGCACTCCCCAGAACTATACAGCAAGATTCTCCAACAGGGCAAGGCTTTGAAGGACATTGGTTTAGAAGTAATGTTACTGTTTCCTGCAAATAATGACCACAGTTCTACAGGGACAAGGTATTAACAGCAAAATGAGTTTTTCTTTATATAGATGACAATAAGAGTGAGTTACTTGGTTCCAAGGAGACACCCACCAGGGAGTTACCTTATTTGAGAGCATCAGGCTCCATTCTTTCACGCACACGGAATAAACATTTTCCTTGCAAAGTACCTATGCCTGAAGCAATCTCCATTCAGGCTGTGGTTTCATGTGATTGCAAAAGCTAAGTGAGGTTATGCCTGGTCAGAGTTTAGCTGGGAAACCTCAAGGTATAAAGAGGGGCTGTAAGAAGTGGCAGTTTAATAGGTAGTGCTGCATCCTCAGTCAATACAGAGGTAATGTTCCAAGAGAGAGGTTAAACTAACAAGGAAAGGATGGAGGCTGCTGGATGAAATATAAATCAGATATCCTGACAACTTGAGGTGTCTGTTGTGAGGAAGATGGTAACCTGGATGTCCTATGAAAACAAGTCATATCAGCCCAAGCTTCTCTGATAGCCATCAGTGCAAACCACACTCCACTGTATGATGGTCCACTCCAGAGAGGCTGTGTTTCTATAGAGAAAAGACCGACCATTGCAGTTATCTGCAGAGGTGCTATTGAGGTGGAATGATTCTTTGTAAGTAAATATTTTATTGTGTTTAGAATTCTTAATTTCTTTTGAGAAGAAAAATTCTTATTAAAAAATAACCAAAACTTCTCCCAAGAGAATTTTTCTATGAAGCAAGGTCCTATTTATTTTCACATCTGAAATAAATTCTCAAATACAAACAAGTGAATAGAAAATCTAAGTGCTTAACTATTTACAGGAGATGGATGTATGAGACTTCTGGTGTGTCAGAGCTCTATGGGAGACTCAGGTGGTCCTCCCTCTCCGACTGCCCCAGGTCCCACTCAGTCACTAGTTCTGATGACACCTCTGTGAAGAGATGGTCCCAATCCCAGCTGACATCATCCTACCAAGAGGAAAAAAGACAAACATGCTGAAATGTTACTGTGTCACCCAAAGTTCTCTGAACAATGCCAGAACAGCAAAGAGAGAAACCAAAAGGCAACTGCCCAGACCAGGGAAGTCTCAGATTCAGCTGGCTAGAGCAGAAATACTAGCCAGAAAGAAATGTGAATATCTGCTACAATTTTAAAATGTGGACAAAATTATTCATGTTCTAAAATTCCAAAAAGGACATATTTGTTGATACTTTTTAGTATTAGATACTCCCACGCAGGGCATAGAAAGAAGCCCTTCCACTCTTCACTTCTGCTGAAGCATGTGCAGTTCAAAGCTGCAGAAATCTTTTGTTGCTCCTGAGCTCCTGCCCACCCAGTTTTATCGAGGTTGTTCTGTCCTGCTTTAAAAACCCCCTGCCCAAACCCAAAATGCTTTCTGCCTTTGTCCCTCTGTACTTTTCTGTAGAACCACCTGTAGCTCATGGTGGCCACCAAAGGACAAAGCACTGTTTCTGCAGGGATCTCTGACAGTACTAGGCCTTGCACATTTTCCTGACCAGCTCCTTCTTACTTCATACTGGCCAATCATAATGATGCCATGAACTCACACCAAGAAAGCACTATCTATCTTAAAAATCACCTGCTGGGGAAGTCAAACCTCCACCAGCTTGGACAAGCTCCTCCTCACATCTCTTCTCACCCCCACAAGGCTTCCTTTCCTAGTACAGTCTGAGACAAACAAGAAACTTTTACCTTGTTGGTGTTCCACAAAACAAAGACTTACCTCTCGTAGCTCATGCTCTGGAGCCAAAACTTTGGTGAGGAGCTTCAGGTCTACTTCCCCATCCTATGAAGATACAGAGTCACAGTCTTACAGACACTGGGAAAATGAACACCATCATTTCACCAGATACATTTGTTATACATTGCCACATTTGCCTCATAAGGGTCACTTTGTCCAGGACAACAGCAAGAACCTCATCTGAGAAACAGGTACCATATGCACATTATTTACAGACACAAGTACAAAAGCCATGTTGCAGAGACTTACAGGGAGACTGCAAGTTCTCTGGATGATAAGGCTGTGTATTTTGTGCAGCTGAGGATCACTGTGGAGAATGACATGAGCCCAGGAGAGGGATTCACATTGGCCAGCCCATAGCAAAATCCACTTACCAGAGTCTGGAAAGCAGCATATTTCATTAGATCTTTGTCCAGGTCATGGTAGGTCAGCACTCGGTTCACCTGCACACTGCAGCCAGAAAGGGTCAGAGAACAAGCCTGTGTCAGTGTGGAAGCACATGTGAGGAGAAGGGTGGCACGAACAGTCATCTGGTGACATCTCGAGTGTCACATCCCCCATGCAGACTCTTGGGATGGATGTACCCAGACAGAAGCACAGCTCAGTCAGCACATGAACAGTCATTGACAAATCTAAGTACCAGGGTGTGCACATGCATAAAAATAGGATGTGGAACAACCATGAACTCCTCAGAGACACCAGCATGCCAAAACAAGATCCACAGACTAATTGCAAGGGCTAGAAAGAAAAGAAGACCATAGTGAGCATTCAAACAGTCCCAGTGCCTTAGCAAAGGAGCCTCTGAGAGCAACACCATACAAGCTAGAGATTAGTAGGGTTTTTTGGCTTTTTATGTCTGAGCTGCATCAGAGCTATTAAATATGACTTCCTAAAATGTAGCTTTCCAAGAAAAACATGGTGTAGGGGGGGTGATACACTGTGGTACCACACCTGCCTTCACAAGTGATCCAACACTATAGAAAAGACTTCTATTAATTTAATTAACTTTCTTGTGTTTGTCCATGAAAATCCCTTGTGTTTTCTACTGCAAGAAAACTATGAATATAGGAGGATCTGATCACTTTATTAAAAAAAGAGGGAGCAAAAGAAATTTATTCCAGTGAGAGACACAGTAATTTTAAATTTACTACATAAACTGTCAATTATTTTTGTTAACAGCTATATAATTACAATAACTACTCCTCACTTGTGAGGGAGGCATCTGTGGCCAGGAGTAAGATATCCTACCCCTCCAAATAAGGATCAACAGAAATCCTAGGCTGTGACCTTGGCAATAGGCCCATTAGAGGAAAGAAGACTTTCCTGGTATGTTTAAGACAAAACTCCAAAAACTTTCACTTCTTAAAACTTTCTGGTCTCCCTTGAGCTGACTCCAAGGCTACTGCAACAGCCCCTTCAAACAACACTTTGAAGATTGTACTTTGCAAATTAACTACACACTTGAGTAAGAAGAATATTCTGTGGAGGACAAAGCAGCCTACAACCATCAAAATTAAAGTGTGTGTGATAATGCATGTGCATTGGAGACATTTGGAGTTATGCAGACGACCTTAAATCAAGAAATTCCCTACTTTTGAGAGTTTGATTTTGCAACATCAAATACATTATTCTAATTTAGGTTTTTTATATATAGAGAGAATATGCAGTAATTGCTTTCTCTGTGTAATAGGAAACAAGAATTTTGCACTGTTCAGCTTGCAGCACTACTGTCACAAAAGACCACACCAAATCCTGCTGAACAGCACTGCTGCTGTCATCCAAAGAGCATGAGTAAGATGGGTTTAATTTCACTAGCCAGTTTGCACTGCTGATGAGAGCCTCAAGAGCACCTGGCAGTGCTCTTACCTGGGGGGAGCTGCCACTTGCATGGCCAGATCTTCCTCCTGGACATCCTCCAAGTCAGGGATCACAGGAATGTCTGCAACAAGAGAAAGCAGCAGCAGTAAGTGGGGAGTGTTGTGCTCTCCTCTCACTGAAGACAAAGGTTCTCTTGCTTCACAGATATGAAGCACCCTGTTTCTTATTAGGGGGAAACACAAAACATTTATTTAGCAATAATTAAAAATATATTGTTTAATATTTAAACAAGGCAATAAAACTTTGAAGTCTGAGGTCACAAGAAATCTTGCAAGAGGAACAGATTAATCCAGGTAGGGCTCTATAGGCCATGGACTATGCATCTGAACACAACCTTGAAGCCAAAAGAAGCCACCTGTACCACTTGCTGCCTATGTTGCCATCATCAACCGACAAGAATTTGTTTGTTATGCGTTATCACTTATTCAGACACCGGTCACCTAGACTGTTAAAAATGAAACATGGGGCAGAAACTGAGAGAATCCACATAAAACTGCATGTTGAAGGATCTGCTGTTGGGGTCTCAGGCTGTGCAGAGGCCTGTGACCTTCCTCAGGAAGGAAGTGCTGATGGTCTAGCAGATACAAACACTAGGGAACACATGTCTTGTTGTATTGTCACAAACCTTTTTCATGACTTCCAGTATCATCCTGGAATGGCTGAAGTTCACTGAGTATTCCCAGTACAAGGAGAATGGCTACTCCAACTAAAAAGGATGCTAGAAACAAAAGAATTGAGGATAGAGGAAGAACTGAGTGTGCTTCGCATCCTACTAAAGAAGCAAGGCCCTGAAAGCATTGCACAGTCTGTCACTTGATAAAGCATTGCAAAAAGTTAGCGCAAAAAAAGGAGGAAGAGAAGGCAAAGTAACTGGAGGCTCAAAGCAAGAACAGAATACACCAATACAGAGCTCCTTTAAAGGCTCAAGGCTGCAAAGGCTCTCCAGAGACCCCGAGCCCTCAAATCATGGAGAAGCTGGTTTGGCTCAGGGAAAAGGTTTCACTTGCCCAGAAAGCAGGCAGAGCTGGCTCCTTCAGCACTGGTAGCAGCCTGCTCCCAGATCTGCCAGCAGCAATGCTACTGCTGGATGGCAGCAGGCAGCTGAGCCTGGCTTTGCCCCGTTTTTCAGCCCAGGCTGAGATGAATATTCAGGAGCTGGAGACACATTCCCACCTATGGTGCCGAGTGCTCTGGGCAGGGTCTTCCCGAGAAGCCCCCAGTCCGGCCGCCTGTCAGAGCTGCGCAGGGTCTCAGCTGCCCTCCCCTGCTGCACGTCCTCCGTGTGTCCCCGCTCGCTGGCCAGGAGGCAGCGCTGGCCCAGCTGCAGCAGGGCACGGGTCAGCCGGGCCCCGCAGCAGTGGCCTCCGGAGCTGGCCACACAGTGGGATTTCTCGCTAATTGGTTGCCTGGAGGAAGGCTGAGCGGGACAGGGGCTGTCACGAGCATGGCCACGGCAAGAGGAGTGACAGCTTGGCCGGCCTCAGCAGAGCTGTGCCTTCTAGCTTCCAAGGAGCAGGTGCCTGTGAAGAGGTTCTCCAACTGCAGCAAACTTCCCAAAGACATTTAAAGGGAAACTGCAGCAACAGCCCCTAGGCTGTCCGTACGGCAGAGGAGGCAAGTGCATGGAATGTCTCACCTGTGCATCGCTGGCCATTTGGGGCAGATCTCCCCAGATCTGCTTGTGAGGACAATACCGTGTAGTAGCTGGTATCCCACTGGCTCCTTCCTGCAGAGGCTCCCAGCTCTTGGCAAAACTTGTAGCAAAATGCACTTATGGGACAAAAGCATCTCCAGGGACAGACAGACCAACATGTGGAGGCAGCTGGTAAAATCTGCTCAGGGATAATGTGGGAGAAAGTCCCTGTATATAAGCAACAAGAACCAAGGAGGGAACAGACTGTCCAAGAAGGGGAATGAAGCTCTGTGCAGAGGTGCCCTGTTAAGTCCAGGAAAATGAGCATGGGAATGAGAAACTGTTTAACCCCTCCTGAACTAATTTATTCTTTTATGACGAGACTGTGAACGTTTCTCAGCAAGCACAAGTAAATTAAAAGCTACCTGGGAACAGAGCTGTCTTCACCCACAGAGCAGGAGAAGGTCAGATGCTTATCCACTTTTGACAGCAGAAATGTAAAAGGTGTTTGCAGGAAACTGAATTTCTTCACTCAGTGCTCATGTTGGCAGCTATTTCAGGAGTCTTCTCTTGCCAGTTCTCTTTTGTTTTTGTTGATCTCTTTTTACACTAGAAAAAGCTGTAAACTTAGGGCCCTGATCAGTGATGTTCCTTCCATTTTGCAGGTTCACAAAGACTCCTGGGTTCTCTAGTGTTGATTTTATCTCATTACCAGTGAATTCCATAGAGAGATTTCTAAACCCCTTGCAGAGCACGACCTCCACTCTGTATTAGGAAAATTCAGGTGATCACTTAGAAATTCTTTCCAAAAGAAATTCAAGGCTCCAATATTTTATAGACACTTTGAAAATATTTCAGACAGAAGAGCTGGAAAAGCTCTGGGGGCCCCTGCCAGCCCCTCCAACAAAGGCCAGTGCACGCTTGTTCTTACTGCAAAGTGCAGATGCCTTGTCCATTTCTAAGCAGAAGCAATGCCCTTTAGGTCTGTAAGACTGACAGGAAACAGTACAGAAATGTCTCCAATTTTAAGAAAATATCAGGTCCCTGGGCTAACTGCTATCAGGGACAAATAATTCCTGAAATATTTGGGTCTTTATTTCACTTGTTACTCATAACTACCTCTTCCCTCTGCCAATTCCCATGGTGCCACTTCAGCACAATCCCTCTCCCTTCAGTTTGCAAAGTGTCTCAGCTCTCGCTTATCACCAAGGACCCAGACTTACCCCCACTGATTCTCCAGCCTGTTATTTGTTTTTGTTGCTCTTCTTGAGATTCACATCTTTCTTCCTATAAGCTCTGGCAACACAGCTAAGTTGTGGCACAGTGTCAGCTGCAGGGGGAATAGCACAGCACAGGCTGTTGTGCTGCAGGAGTAGGCATATGCTCTACTTTTAATACTCCCACTAGCTGCAGGGAGGCTTTACATATAACATTAGTACATGCAGAAATGTTCACAGGACCATGTCCTCCCAATCCACTGCATCTTTTTCCAACAACAAAGTTGTATAACAAACCCCCACTCTGTGTGCTTTGTGACCCACATTTTTCCTCTCCTGCTCAGTGTGGGGGTTTCAGATCATTTTCCATAAACCTGTGCTTCTGGTGCAGAACCTTGACACATACTTTACTGGCCAGGTTCTCATGCCCATGTAGGCAAACCTCAGAAATGACTGCAAAAAGACACACCTTCACAGCAGCTCAATGTAGTGAACAAATGGCCTGTGCAAAGATGAGTGAGAACCAAATGCTAGATGACAAATGCAAACTCCCCTCCACCTCCCAGATGGTTATAACAAGTGAACAAAGAATGAAATCAAAATGAGCTTACTCATATGGAAGTTGTAGTGTGGCAGGAGATACCAGTACCAAGTTGGCTAACTGGGGGGTTAAGTCACTGCACAAAACTGATTGTCCCAGAACATCTAAGTCCCAGCATATAATTCAGAATAATATTTTATTTGAAAAGCTGAACTTAGCCAGGTCTTACACAAAAAGAGCTTTGTGACTAAGTTATGGTAAGGCACCAATGCCATAAGACAAAAGTGTGTGAATGGGAGGAGGAGAAGATGGAGGGGAAAGAGTAAAGATGGACAGACAGTCAAACAATAAGCAAGGAACAGCAGCTTTTCAAGTCATACAGAAAGGAAGGCTTTATGTGTTCATATTAAAGTACATGTACTAAACATCACCTTTTTTACCTCTTAGCAAATAACTTACTGACAGGCAAAGAAGACAACCACGGAAGCAACACTCAGGAGATGGGAGAATCTGTACCAATCTGATACCCAGCTGCTCCTGAAAGTTGGTAAATTGCACCTCCCCTCCCATGCAGGGCTGATTTTTGGTTTAGTAGCAACACCTGCAGGCTGGGTCTCTTAAAATCCTGTGAACTCCCAGTAAGATCTGGTCCTTGCCCCAGAGAACTAAGTTGTCTGCTAGATACAAGATGGCACATAAATAGGGACAGATAGAATCTCTTCCAGGGACAGACAGAACCTCTTCCAGGTCAGGCAATAAATCACTGGCAAAGCTGCATCTAGAAACCATGTTCCAGTTCAGGCTGCAGTTAGTCAGTGTGCTGCTTGCTCCCTAAGCTGCTTTAAAAGTACCCTGAGCCCCCATCCTGGCACCCATACACAAAGAAGACTCCATCATACACAGTCTGATCCACTTCCCCAGCTGGGTCAGTGTTTCAAAGGCCATTCAGAATGGACACTCTTGTGGTGGGTACTGTGCTGCCCTCCCTGTGCACACACCACCATATCCAGAGAACACAGAGAGGGCAGTGGCCTCTGGAGCTGGCATTCTCCTACCACCAAGAAGGTATGAAAATGAAACTAACTTTATTTTATGTTGCTTGCTCATAAAATGTAAAACTGAAATAATTACAATATCTCTGCTGCTGCAAAACTTTGTTTTACTGAATGCTGTTACCTTCTGCATCACGTTTGGGGAATTTTAAACAGGCAAATGGAAGGTCTGATTGAAGATGAAGTTAAGTGAAAGAAATTGGTCTCATTTAGCACATGACAGGATTCATCTGTGTTCCCAAGTCCACTGAGGTAGCATCATGGGCGTTTCATATTCATGAGCTGCTGCGACACTGTGTCCCCTCATTTACAAAGCACCGTGTTCAGCAAATTCTGTCCCTGTGGACACTCTGTGCATTTCATGGTCTTGTCAGAGAGACATCAAACACTTCAGTAACCAAATACCAGAAAACAGCTTTAATTAGTGCATCTCAATGCAATAAATAATTTTTCTAAGTGGAAAAATGGAGAATTAAAAAAAAAAAAAAACAAACCCAAAGTAAAAAAGTGGAAAGCAACAGGCAAAAAAAATCGTCAAAAAACCACAAAGAACAAGGGACACAGACAGCTTCTGCTGAACACACAAACAAGCTTGAAGCCTCTTGGAAGCTTTCTCAGGAGAGCAGCAGGCAAATGGAGAGAATAAAGGATGCTTCTTTGGATGCTGGGACATTAATTTCATAGGGATCTTTCCCTGACTGAAATCGCCCTACTAGTAGGCCAGCATGGAGCAGTGTACCTGCCTGGTCAACCAGCAGGAAGATGAAAACAGTAGAGTGAAAAGCAGATAATACCACAGCTACCAGGGCACTGTCTCAAAAGCTGAGATAAGCAGAAGATAACCTGAGAGTACCATGTCCCAAAGCCTCCTTCTGAGAAGAGGATGGTAACAGAACAACCTGGTCAAGCTGATAGGAAAAGTCACCCTGTGAGCAGGTGCCAGAGGAGTCACAGGATCTAGGGAAGGTCATACAGCAGATTCAGTACTGACCCTACAGCCTTGCATTAAAAGGTTATACATTTGCCTTGCATAATATTGCATCTCAGCTAGATGGATGACTGGCTGGGGGTGACATTCTACTTGCCTCAACGGTGTGGTGTGTTCATATTGCAGGGGACAGGCATCAGGCATTTCTGCTGCCTCCCAAGGCTGCTGCTGACACAGAAGTTCTGCCCAGTTTCAGTCATTTGAAGTGTGAGGAGAGGCACAGAACAGCCTTATGTTCTTATGAGTTGCTGGGTTCAGTGCAGGGCTTCACAAGCAGTAGTGCATGGCTTGTACTTATGCAAGTAGAAGCAGACCCTGACAGCTTTAAAGGTGAGGAATCTCTTCATGCATAGGTCTCTTCAGCAGCAGCAGAAGACAGGAGAGACTGGAGGCCAGGTCCAGGACCTGGAGTCCACCATGGTCCTGAGGTTATAAGCATTTAGAGTGGTAGCACAGCTCCTAGTCTTACCAACAGCCCCCTGACAGAGCAGTACGCCTGCCCTCCTTTCCAGTAACATGTATTTTCCTCTTTTCAAAGGCTGTTCCCTGTTCCTTTGCATTACTCCCCTGCTAAAACATACTCAGAAAGTAGTGGGGCATCAGATGAGAAGGTATGAGGTGTCCTGAGAGGGTCTAGCGAACTCAGAAACATAAAACCCTCTTCAACAATGCTGGAGATAAGGGACTTTGTGCTAGAGCATTACTGGGGCAGGGAAAGCAGCTTCTCAGGATGCTCCTGTGGAAGTATGTTCAGGAGCAGGCATGCCTGATTCTATTTCATCCTCTTCATGTTACACTGGAAAAACAAGACAAACTACATTTCTTTTATGCTAAATCCTTAGGTTTTTTTTTTTTTCTTATATATATTTATTAAAAAATACCTCTTTGATCGGCAGCACCCATGACACCTCCACATCCAGCAACTGCTCAGAAGCCTCCCTCCCTCCACACAAGGCCACCGCTGCTGACAGCCAGCTGGGTTTGATCAGAGCCACTCAGAATCGGATTTTCATAAGACAGATGAGGAATCTTACTGCTGCTTTCTCTCATATCAGATGAGAAACTGAGGAGGAGGGGGGACGGGTCCTGGGGGAACGACACTACAATCAAGGGCTATGCGGTTCTCTCTCTGTCCCTCCACTGCTGCAATTTTCAAAGGAGTTTGCCTCAGGCAGTTTTAAATGATGGTGTCTCAATTCTGTAATCATCTTTCAAGAGCTTTTTCTTAAAGGGTATTTTAGGTAAACCTAGTCCGTCAAATACATTTATGGACTCAGCAATCACAGAGCCAATATGACTGTGTATCCACCATATCGCAGAATTTAGCAACAGAAGATGCTTCCCCAGACTCTCATTTTCAGCCCTCAACAGGCTAGGTGTGCTCCCTTGTAATTAAGGAACCCACTGACCCTTGGCCAGTGGTCTCCTGCTTCAAGACAGTCTCTCAGGACATACTCTGCCCTACCTACTGTGGCTCTCAAGAGAGAGCTTTCCTCCACCACCAGAGCTCTAGATCACAATGCCAGCAATTACTGGAGAGGTTCAAGCTGGCCTGGACCAACAGCTCGGTGGAAACCATCAGGGTGGCTAAGTCTGCACTTCAGTGACCTTGCACAGAGACTCAGAGTAGTGCATTGGGTGGGGGAGCAGCAAAGGGGAGAGCTGTGGTGTGCTGAAAGAGCCACACGTGAAGTCACAGTGCAGAGTCACAGAGACCCAATAACCACTGATACTCTCTGCCCCAAAACCTTCTGTTCAGCCCATTCATACCACTTCCAAAACAGCATGTCTTTCACTCTGTCTCCGTTTCACTGATGCTCAGAACTTTTCATCCATTTAGCTCTCCCCAAATCACTCCAACACTGCCTTCTGAGCCTATGAAGTACCCACTTGCCATATCCATGACTGTTCCTACAGATTCTGCCCTCTCTTACCCTCATGCTCAGCCACTGCAGCTGTCCTTGCAGCTCATGGCCTTTGGAATCCACCAGCACTTGGTGTGCTCTGTAGAAATAGCAGCTCACCAGGGAAGCAACTGGCAAAATTGATCAGGAATGACAGAGCCAACAATAACTCTCACTGTGCTCTATTCTCAGGTCTTTGGAGCAATATCATCATTGGTGTATATTTCCATGCAGCTCAAGCAGTGTTGGGTATTTTATGGCTGTGAATTACAGACCTCTTTCCTGATAGATATCACTACCCAGAAGGATTGGGGACCATGGCATCTGCCCACTTCCCCTCTGTTGTTCAAAGTCTGGACTCTCATCCTGTTCAAATGCAAAGGAGCTGCTGGCACATGCCAGAAAGGTAAGTCCTTCTAGAGGTTTGACATTGCTTAGAGAGGTCTAATCATCAGCTCTGCTTCCTTGAGGAGGCTTCCCAGCAGGCAGGAAGGGGTTTTGCCTTGAGGGCACAGATCTAGTGACTGTCTCCTGGCAGCTTTCCTCACCTGCAGGTCAGGTTCCAGTTGTCTATGCAGCATAGTTAGGCTTTCATTTCAATTAGCTGTCTCATTCACACACACTATCTGCTTTAAAATAACAAGCTGTTGTTCCTGCAGACAGAAAATACACATCATATCCCAGTCTTCCAAGAAAAGCCCTTTTCTAGGAGCTGTTCATCCCAAGAGTAAGAGAGAAAGCAGAAAGGGACTTCTGATGGTTGGGCATCAGATGTGGGAACACCTGGGAGAGGGAGAATAACCTTAGCTAATAAGTTCCCATAAAGTGCTGAGGAGACAAATCCAAGGGCAAAGTACTAAGGAGAAAGACATCAAGGGGAATACAACACAGCAGTGCAGAACTGGTGGACAAGAAAGGAACAACAAAGAAACTTCTAGCCATAGGACAAATCAGATTGCTGAGGTGGGGGAGGAATGTTAGCATTTCTTGCCTTGACAGGAAACAGCCCTATCTAGCTCTGTGCCAGAAAGAGACACAGGAGCAGAGTAAAGCCCTCTATGCCCTGCTGGAGAAAGGAGCAAAGGGAGGATAAAGCCCTTCAACTTCAGCTTGGTTGTCCCATCTTCCCTCCCACCTCATGACAAAGGATAGTCTGCACGTGGCAGAAGGTCTTAGCTGCACCAGAAAAGGAAGCAGTGTGCTACAGACAGCACCTTTTAAATTCCACAGAGGGTCAAACATCTCCCATCTCAAGCAGTTTCCCTGCTATACAGAGCTCAGTCACTGCTGCTCATTTTCCCTGTTGACATGGACAGAAAATTGAGCAATTACCCTCAAACTCCTCTCTCTCAGATTGCACAGATTGCTACATACAAAGCATTAAGCCCCCAATTGCCCCTGGCCGAAAGTGACTTAACTAGGCCTGTCCTTTAGGAATTAAACACTTTTGTGTTGCTTGTGAAGGTTTATTATTCCTCAAGTGTGATGCATTAAATCCTGCTAAAGCAGGTTTGTCACCATGCAGAGGACCTGGTCCCCCATGCCAAGGTCCAGTGGGCACACACCCACGAACAGAGGCATTATCCATTGCTGTGCCTGAGTTCTCACGAGTACCAGCATGTGCTCAGGAGGGTTGGCACTAAGATTGCAGTGGCTGCTCTAGGAAATCAACCTAGCCATCAACTAGATAATCCAGAGCTACTTTTGGAGAGACACTGCACTTTTTCAAAACTGTCTTCCACCTTCTGGATTTCCCTATGCAACCATAACGAATGGCTGAAACTGCAGATCATTCCATGCATGTCCCTGTCTGGTCCACCCACTTACCACCTCCCATACAGTTTCACTCATTCCACACAGCCTGAGAAGTGTCCATCCTTCTCCCCCAAACTCCCACAGAGTTAAGGAATCAGATGCTGTTTCATACACAGGCCAGAAGCAGTGAAAGAATTCTACTTTTATTTCTGAAACTACAAGGTCTGTCAAGCCCAGAAGTCTCCACTTGGCTGTACAAACTTCCCTCCACCTTCCAACTACCAAACTGGGTTCTCTACAGCCCCTATACTTTTTTAACACGTTCTCAAATGGACTCCAAACTCGGAGCCTCTGGTTGTTAGTGATGTACAAACGATCACAACTGAGCACATTTCAAATTCACAAGAACACCTTTTTAAGGGCATATAGTTTTGTCCTTCATTCTTCTAATGAAAAGGTTGGATGGGGGACAAACAATGTTAATGGAATGGTACAGCTCAGCTTTTTAACAGGTTAAAGGAAGGCGATCCAAATGTATTGGTTGACAGCAGCAATCATTACGCAACCGCGCCTGTTCATATTAAGGTGTACAAGCTAAGACATTATGCAGCACAAAATAACCGTGACCCATCCTTGGGGATCCATACACCAAGGTCTTGATTTTTGTTTGTTTAGAATCTGAGCTCTACTGTTCCAGTTAAGGACACAAACTCAAGTGCAGTTCTATGCAAAGGGGAGGCTGATACAGCTCAATTTACTGCACAGCCACAGCCACTGCATGCTACTCCCTGCCTTCTACACTAGGCAGTTATTTGTATCTCTCTTCGTATTCAAAAAAGTGATTTTATTCTGGAGTTTGTTTATATGTCACTCTTCTTCACTCCAATTGCTGAGCCCACATGGAAAATTCATCTCAAAGAACAGTTTGCCTAATCTCCTTGTCAGAATAGGAACACAACTATGCAATGCACCATCCATTTTAGAGATTTTTCTATATACAAATTAGATCCACAACCCAGCGTATTCGTACCAGAAGCTGCCTGGGTAGGAACCATACTATATCTTTCTTCTAATGCATACATTTAATCCAAGGCCAAATGCCAGCTTGCAAACAATCCAAATTCAGCTGCTAACCACAGGTTAGACACAAATAAATAAGTTAAGTCTGTTAGGATTCAACATGTCTTCATACCACATGCTGCATCAATTCTATTCTATATTTATTACCCAAGGTCTTGGAGTGCTGAAAGTCACATGCTACAAACAAACGTGTGGCAAGCATTTTTATGCCTGGCTAGCAAAGATAGTCATACTGCAAGTACATGACCAAGGTTCAACAAAAAGGACAGCATGTATGCAAACAGAGCTGTTCAGAAGAGACTACCAGCCTCAGTGACATTCGCTGAAATTTAAGAAGCCCAAGGAACATCCCAGGGGGAAAATTTAGTCTGTTCTGAAGATGCCAATGCTATAAAGGTGCCACTTCTGGCAGTCATATGTTGCAATGCTTAATCTGTCTGGAAGACCCAAATAAGTCTTCATTTAATCTCATTAACCATACTGATCCTTTGTCTGATCCTTTGTGACTCTAGATAATTCTTCTGACGCTTGGTGATATTTTACAGATGTAACTTTTTATACACTGTAGGAAATTCTTAGTCCTTGAAAACTGAGGTACCTCCTAGAGGCTTTAATGAATTTCTATGCTCCCCACAGCTGTCTAGTGCTTGTCTTGAAATTCATAGTGGATTTTTGCTGAGATTTCTCTTGACTCATCCAGTCCTAGAAGAGCAAGTAATATACACTATAAAGAAAACTAGTGCTAAGTCAGGAGTCCAGTAGGTTTCATAGCAGCCTGTAAAGGGATGAGATGGGATTACCCACCAGTGTTTATGTTTAGTTTGTGATCTATGATCTTGGATTAGGGCAAGCAGATTTTTTAAATTAAGAATTCCATCACAACAGAAACCCCAGTCAACAAGGATATTGCTACAATAGCAGAGCCTACTACCACCTAAACCAGAGGAGAGCAGAGACTTCTTTCACCATTCTTTATCTTTTATTGTGCTTTTAGCTCTCATTTTGCCCAGTCCACTATTCTCCATGGAGGTAATTACAGAGAAAAGTGCATCCTTGCTACTTTCCTGCTTTCCAAGGGTCCTCTATAATTCTGTGTTCATGAAGAGCCAGAGTTAGACTACAACTTCATTTCCCCATTCTTCCTCTCCATCTCCTTTACCCTTTCTCCTTCATTCATCTGGGGAAATCTAAGCAGCTCCTACATTTGTTTACCCCCAGAGTGGTTAATTTCCTTGCAATTTCTTACAAGATGCCCGGGCTCACTTTACTGGAGAGCCCCTAGACACGCATGAAGGCACTTCTTGCGGTCAAGTACCTTACCTCCTCCATCATCTGATGCCTCCAGGCTCTGCTGTCTGAGACGATGGCTGCAGCAAAGCACAAGAAAGAATTTCAATTACAAGCCCAGAAAAGCATCTTCTTGTGCCCCCTTCCTCCCCACAACCTTCAAAGGAGAAGAGTTTCCAAGTATGCTGTCAATGAGAGAGTTTCCAAGTATGCTTAACCCATATGGAAGACTGAACATCCATACCCTTCAATGCTGGGCTCAGCAGAAATCTCAGCTTAAGCAAGATGTACCTAAGACAAACCCCTAGGCTGAAGACAGTAGGGCCTGGGCTGGGTCTGGGAGGAAAGCAGTGGCTTTCTCATTTTCCTTCTTTCTATTTTATGGAAGTGACAGAGCCATCATCTACTCTATATCCAGGGAACTATAGAATGACCAGCCCTGCCCCATCCCAGGACACATGATATGAATTCCTGACAGGCTCTGCATCCTTCCCAACTTTCAGATCTTGGTGTCCTGGTCAGATGATCAGATCAGATGTAAAAGTTGTGGAAGAAGTCTCAGCAACAATGGGAACTTACTCTTCTACTTCTTCTGCATGCTTTCTTCCTGACCTGCAAGACAAGGATGGCTTATGTTTAGAAAAGGACAGAGAAAATGAAAAACTTCACCTTTCCCCATATGATTGTTATTGTGCAAAACAGTTCCTGCATGAAGTCTGATGTAACACATCACACCTTAAAGAGTTCTGAGTGACTATTAAGCCAGTGTATCAAAAAGTCCCTGAGCGTGACAGACTGAAACAAAACCACTTGAGTCCCAAAAGATAGCCATGCCTAGATATGGCAATATCCCCTGGTTCTTTAGTTTCTCAGATACTTTTTTATCCCCTTTGCCATGAGCTGC
This sequence comes from Pyrgilauda ruficollis, assembly GCF_017590135.1. Taxonomy (NCBI): domain Eukaryota; kingdom Metazoa; phylum Chordata; class Aves; order Passeriformes; family Passeridae; genus Pyrgilauda; species Pyrgilauda ruficollis. Next base: position 2,835,393 of record NW_024524155.1, on the reverse strand, counting down.
AGGTAAAGTTGGCCATACCTGAGTAGAGAGGTTGGCACATTAAGGAGTGAAGAAGGTGCTACTTTGTCTACCTACTCCTGAGAGATCAACAGTTTCTTCCTCCCCATGGTTGTGCATAAAGACTTTCTCATTGCTTTTCACGTTAGGAGTCCCACCTGAGCTGGTCAAGCTCAGGTCATGCAGTCATGACAAAAAAATCAGGGTTGATCAGGCTGAGTTAATAGGAGTTCATAATAATAACATGGCAGGGAGGCGCTGGCAAATGGCAGCTCCCTTGCTCTCCACCCCAGCAAGCCCAGAAGTAATTCAGTCCCGATTAGGGACGCTTGTTCAATATTCAAAATGTAAAACATGGAGATTGCTGAACCAGCACTTTGAAAAGTTAATTAAATGCCAGGTTTCTTTTTAGCAGATACTCCATCACTCGCTGATTGCTTTGGCCATTCTGCAGAGTGAAGTTTCACGTCTATGTGTTGGGAATAAATATTCTCCCGTCCTCTGAAGTCAGGGTGTCATGACAAAGAATACAAGAGGCTCTCCCTTATCACATGCACTGTCCCAGAATGCACCAAGATGTGAGAAAAGTTGCTTCACTGCCTTGCATTGCTCTTTTCAAAGCACATCGTGACATGGCACAGGCCTCTCCTCATCTGCTTTCTGTTCTAGCAAGTCACAGTCTTCATCTAGCTCTCCTGTGAATAATCTACTCTTCTAAGAGCAAGGAGCAGGGCAGAGAGAATGTCTAGCCATACAGAGAAGAGGTACAGGAGAAGAAAGCCCTTTGTCTCTACTGCTCTATCTGGAGCTTGGAGTCTGTGAGAAGCTAAAGATGACACTGAATCAGTGATGTGAGCCCAGGAACATTGACTGCTATAATCAGAACTGCAGCTGTGTGGTGACATCTGCACCTGTGCTTTAAGCTATACCTGCACCCTCTGTTCAAAGGGAAAAATGGAACATAACTGGGGAAAGAGCTCTTCCAGTGAGGATGAACTGTCCAGCTCCATCCTTCTCCCCAGTGGTAGTACAAAGCACTTTTTGTGAACATCCTGATGCTATGGAGAAAGAAATAGATGGCTTCAGAGAGCCCTCCACAAGCACCCAGTGGCATTTAGTCTCTGAGAAGACAGAGGTAGAAAGATGATGCAAGATTTCTCCTATTTTATTCCTCCTTTATGCCTTCACAGAACCAGTTCCCACATAGCCTTGCCCTTTCCAAGCTGAAACATCCCAAATGATGGCATTGCACAGCCATGCACAGATTTCCTGGGAGTTCAATTTAACATCTTCTTGGCATGATCCCGTTACTCTTGATGATTGTCCAACCCCAAGTAACACTCTCTTCCTCAGTACTCACATTCTTTACATCTTTGCTCCTGTCTCCAGGCAGGAATGAAACACTCCACATGTTCATACTTCCCAGGAGAAAAGGTCACTACTACTATCCCTGTAAGCAATTTCTGTTTCTTCTTCCTAAGCTCCCTGTCATGACTGATATCCAGGTGGCCCACAGGGAAGGCAGTCATGTTAGTCTTAGAGGCAAAGAAACTGCTTTGCTTATGTTGTGAGACTTAGGCTTTCTCAGCTTTTCTGTGTTGTTAGGAAAGGACTTATTCAGGACAATAAGCAGATACCTCATTATGAAACAGCTGCACTATATATTCGAAAAAACAGTAATCTGGGGAACAAATTCATCATTAGGGATGGGGGGAATAGCCCCCTGGCCCCTTTAATACCAGAGCCCAGGTGTTAGAACTCCCTCATCAAAGAAGACCATTCCTTCCTCTTCCCAGGGCAAGTTACAGCCCCATGGTGAGTGCCCCCAGGAGAACACCTTAGTCCCTGTGCCACAGGTGCCAGTGGTGGTACTGGGTGAGGCAAGTCTCTCATGCTGATGGTACAGCAGCTTATACAGAGCATTTATATACTAACAGCACTGCAGCAGGAGCTAGAAATGACTGCTCTTCTGTTTAGGAGAGACATCTGCTTCCAGTCACCTGTACTGGATATGTTTGTTAATACGTGATTTGGTACGGCATTATTTGATGAAACTAGCATTTCAAGTCAGCTCATGAGCTCACATGTAGAAAACTATCCCAAAAATATAGTATGAAGCTTCTGTAGCACAGGAAGGAATTGTATGTTTTACACTCTCTGTGGCCCTAATGATCGAGCAAAGACGATATCATCAACCTGCTATTTCCTCTAATTTTTTTTATAAGCCTTCCTTTCATTTTGTTTGGTGCCAAATTACTTTTTGAGTTCTTGTTTCAAATTGGAGGAAAAAAAATCACAAAAACATTTTTGGTTTAACTAGTCTTTTGCTTTTTTGGCAAAACTGCAGTACCTAAATCTATGTAACAAAGTGGCTCTGAGAGGAAAGACAAGCTTTGTCTTGTATCCTAAGGTTAAAAACCTCCAAGGCAGCAAGAGAAATCATTAATATCTTCAAAATCTTCAAAAGGTGTCCTACCTTCAATTCTGTCCATTCCATAAACTTAGCTGAGGGCTATCTGGAGACAGCATTCCTGCAGAACCAATCAACTGCTTGTCTCTGCTCTCCAAGTACTATGGGCAGCATCACAGGATTTCTTCATGATGTTATCACATTGCTTTAAGGATTGCGGAGTACCTTTTCCTAAGAATAGTCTCATCTTACCAATGCCAATTGCCACACATTGAGACCAACATTTCCTCCTTCAGGAGTATCAGGTCTAGGTAAACAGCACCCGCTTCATTCATCTCGTGAGCTTTCTAGTGGTGAGTGAAAGCAGACATGCAATGAACCTGACAAGCCAGCATACACAGCATTCCTACTCTTTTCTCATGTTCTCAGCAACACTCCCTGCTTTGTCTGCTGCAGCAGCAGGCACAGCCCAGGGAGGGCAGCAACAAGGACCTACAAAATAAGCAACTGAATATGAACTACAGATACAGTCACTCAAGTAAAGATAAACAAAGCAATACCATCCCAGGAGCAGTGCTCAGAAATACATTCAATCTGCTGTATTATACACCAGCCAGTCCTCATTGTTGTGAGACAGGGATACATCTGTTTTTTTCACTTATGTTCCCAAGTCCATTGCTCCTGGAGGGGCAAAGAACATGGACTCACTCCATCTGCTGGACAGTTCCCTTTAAACTCCCTTTCCCGGAGAGGCCGTCAGCACTCCTAAACATAATCATTATCCCAGAATATTCCCTCTAGCTTTGGACAGCTGCTTATCCCCTCTCTATTTCAGGGTATTGAATAGCTGTGAAACTGGGTGAAAGACCCTGATGGTCCTTGTGTAACCCCATGGTATGTCACTCCCAGTACAGAATACCTATTTGTCTACTAGCTCTGCCCTGCAGCAAAGGATATAGATCTGATCTCTCTCTTGAGTGTTGTCTTTGCTCAGTTCTGCCCAAAAGGAATCCTTCGTCCACATCAATGAGAATGGGTTAAACCCGGGACACAGCACCCTGATGTACAGCTGAGCTGCCTGCAACTTCTGTGCTGAAGGGTGAAAGGCAGTTCCAGTGTAGACATCATCTCTGTTAAACTGTTTCTTTCTCATTTAATGGGCTACCACGGAGATCTAAATGGAGATAAAGTGGCAGGGCTCAGAGAACAGCCAGGATGCTATCTTTATGCAGCATGACAATGGGCAGTGGTTAATTAGACACCGTTAACCTATTTTAGCAGAGGACATAACTGGGATGAATGGAGAAAAACGTCCTTGAAATCTTTTAATGTCCACAGCTCCTGAGAGCTCCAGACACGCGTCCTGCACCGTGCCACAGCCAGGCTCCAAGGAGGTCTCTGTGCAGGACCGGAGATTCTCTCGTGCGGCCCGGGGAGGTGTGAGGGCGGGCAGCACAGCTAAGGAAAAGGGAAGGAATTACCGCAGCTTGCTAAAACGCATACGGAGGCGGCGGGACGGGAGCGCCCCATATGGCGCGGCGGAGGAGGAGAAAGAGCTGGGAGCGCGGGCATCCCGCTCGCTCCGCCCGGGCGGGCTGGCATCTGCG
>NW_024524155.1:2802434-2831368 GCF_017590135.1 Pyrgilauda ruficollis | reverse complement strand
CCACGGCCACGGCCGCCCCCTGCCGGGCAAGCGCGGCGCTGCAGGCCGGGCCCCCTGCACCCCAGCGCGGGCTGGCCCGGGCGCCGCCGCCCGTCGGAACGAGGGCGGTTCTCATCTTACAGGGCAGCGCGGGAGAAACTCGTCTGCTCGTGTGTGTGTTGGCCTTTCTCCTGGCATGCCTCAACCACTGCTACGAATCACGTGGAACCAGAAAGCCGCTCCAAGCATCCCTCTTGCTAAAAGAATCAAACAGGGGAAAAAGGAGAAGGTCGTGATGTTCAGAGATGCATTTTGTTTGGAGACAGTAGGGCGATCAAAGGGCGGGCAGAGACAGGCTGGGTGCCCTGTAAGCAAATCAGCAGCCAGCGTTGTGCCTTAGTGCTTCCATCCAAAACCATGACCCACCTCAACACCGAAGGCTTGGCTCAGCCCACAGGGAGGCACGAAGCCTTTTGCCTCTCGGGCAAAGACTGTAATTCAGGTCTAGGCCTGAGGGAGGAGGGGGAAAATATTAAAAAAGACGTTGTACTTTCTTGCTGTAATGTTCCTTAAATGCCCATCACCACAGTGAGTGGGTGGTGAGCTAGGAGTTGCAGCTTGTTCAATAGCCTAAGGCACAACTGAGTTACACATCCAATATGACACACAAGTGCTAAGTGATAGTTCTTGGGTCTCAGTCAATGCTTGTTTGCTGTGGTACAGGAAAAGACACATTCACCAAGTAAATTAGGACGGCTACCCGTGCTAGAAAGCACCACAAGGTGCCTTCTCAGCTATTCCATTCCACCTTCTCTAGGGCTCTGATCCACCCTCTCTTCGTGGCTTGTGGCAGCCTGGAAAAGCCAGCTTTTCCTTTACAAAATTATTGAGTTTAATCTTCACATCTCCTACAATCGAGGCAAGTTTTGCCATTGATTTCAGCATGCTTATGAGCCCATATTTTCAACATAGGATGTGACCTTACAGCCCTTCACTTCTTAGCCCTGGAATGCATGGCTATCTGTATCACTATAACGGAGTTTTGGGCAGACACACACGTTTTAAAACTGTAATGGCCCTACCATCCACCTTCTGGCCCCTCACAAGCTGCCTGTGCTGGTCAGAAGCACGCTGAACACACTGCCCCAGAGCATGGCTCTGGAAGAGCATGGCTGCAGCGATGAGCAGGAATGCTCTGTGAGATGGGATCTCACACTGCTGCTAGTCAGCTCCAGCTGAAATGGACTTGATAGATACAAAAGAGGCACTTAATCTCCAGCTGAAGTGTTTTTGTTTGTCCTCATGTCCTAATATGCGGGCTTATTCAACAGAAACAACGAAGGAGGAAAGCTCTGGCAAGCAGGACTTTAGGAACTGGCACAAAAGAACAAGCTGCCAGAGTGCTCCTGAGGATCACTGAACCTCAGCCCACTCACTGCATCATTCCTGAACCAGACGTTCCCAGGGTTCCCCCTCTCGCTCACTGGTAGAGAACTGACGAGCAGAGCTGTTCAGAGCTCCCACTGAGCAACAGAAAAAACAACAACACTCAATACAAATTCCTGCTGTGTGGGAAAACAGAAAGCAGCGCTGCAGTTTCTAGAGGTATCCACCACATATCTTTGGTCCCTGAGAACAGGGGCTCCTATCCAAGTGATCATGTCCTTGGCCTCCAGTAAGCACAAAGCCCAACTCTCACAAAAAATTACTCTTGAGGTTACAGGAGCATTTCAGCTTCCTTTTACAGGAAAAAAGCACACTTCTGGATCCTCATGGTTATAGAAAAGAACTGACTGCTAAAGTAGACAGAAAATGTATTTAAGGTTGTTTGGGTTTTTTCCAAATCTCACAATAGAGAACAAACCCATGATTATGAGGTTCAAAGACCTTTCCCTTATGACTGGCCTCACTGAAAACATTTATATGAAAAACAGTAGAAAGAATTAGGTGTTTATTACTGAATGGTATCTTGTTCTGTCATCTGAGAGCAACAGCTTCTGGATGAAGATATTTTAAGAACTTGGATTAAGAATTTGAGAATAGTAGAGGGGTTTTATGGGGAAGGGGGCTGGGGGAGGGGAAAATAGGGCCAAGTCATCTCAGGTCCCTTTCAATAGGTAAACTGCATAAAGCCAGACTTTACAGCCAACATATAGGGGACCTACAATAGCCAGACAAGCTTTTAGCCTTGGCTATGACAGATACAAAAGGGTTGGAAATTGCATGTGTTCTTCAAGAAGGTTTTGCTATTTTAAAATAGAAATATTTGGAACAGCAATAATAGCATCCCCTAAATTTGCTGGGAAATTTCTTGGAGATGCAGACAAATAAGAAAGGAAGATGCTTTGTCCTCAATCATAAAAAAAAAAAAGTCAAAGAGACTTCACCCTGAGAATATTCTGCCACTTCAGCAGCTTACATGGACCATTACCAAAAATGCCACACTTCTGTTCTGTTTTTGTTCAGGAACATCCAGAAGTTTCATTTCTAGGGGAGCGAGAGGCTGCAATCCTACTAGACCTTCCATTGCCCAGTACCTTTCCAGAAAAAAGAAATCACTAACTGGGAAAAAATTAAACAGAAATCTAGGTTAAAAATAAGAGAGAAAAAAAAAAAGAAAAATAAAAAATGGAAAAAAAAATCTTGAAAATAAAAAAAGGGGGAGGGGAAGGAAAAAGAAGAAGCAAAACTCTTTTTCCATGCTCCTCTGAGCACTGCAAAGACATAAATGGACATAAGTCTAACACTTTCCCCTTGCAGGAAATTCTTGCAAGTCATACTAAGCAAGTTTAAAAGGAATAAAAATCCCAGTTGACAGCCAGGGTACTGAGATATTCTCAGGTGACTCTTCTGTCTTTTAGGGACTTTCCTTTTTCTGCCAGTTATCTTTACTGAGTCTAAACAGAAACACCAAGGAGAGCTCACCCCAGCAATGACATGAAGGGACAAGAGGACAGGAGCTTGTTAGCATTCCTGGAACATCCAGCCTATTTAAAAAAAAAAAAAAAAAAAAAAAAAAAAAAAAAGAGAAAAAAAAAAAAAGAGGAGGGGGCAGGGAGAGAGAGGAAAAAACCCACCCCTGGACCTGCACATTGCAGCTCACCGCCATCTTGATGTCCTTGATGCGTGCTGATGGCATGGAGGTGGCTGGCACCAGATCAGCCCCAGAGAAGGAATGAGAGGCCAATGGAGATTTATGTGAGGAGAGTGAGATGGACAAGGTAAAATTGTCAGGAGGAGTTGTTAGAAAGTAAAATATATTGTGACAATTCCACTCCTGCCGTTCATCAATAAACTGACAGATCATTTAGTGTCAATTAGGAGTGATAGATGGACAAGTCCCCATGATCCTGGGCCAAAATTAATGGCTGGGAGGGAGAGGGTGATTGAAAATGACGGCTGACATTGAGAGGAAAGTCCTGAAGGTCCCCAAGGGGCCATTACTTGCCTCATTCCCTTGCAGATCAATGCAGGGACAAACCCAAAAACAGACACTTCAAGACAAAACTTAATCAGACTTCCTTTTCTTTCGTCTCCTTCTAAGTTGTGCCCCCTCACCTGGCAGCCTTGATCCTCTCTGCCTATACTTTTCACTTCACTGAGGACATCCACAGATGGCTGCAAGCTGCAGAGCAAGGCTGACATCCCCCATGCAGCCAGGAGTCTGGCTCTGCTCCTAATGTGGCAGTGTCACAGAGAAGCCCAGACTGAGACTCACCACAATGCTGCTGGATTGGAAGTAGAGAACAGAAGCAATGACACAAGCTTTCCCCCTCTGTCCCAGACCAAGAAACTCATGAGCACTTCACTACTCCCATCTGCAAGACAGTGATTGCTAGAGGTTCTAAAACCAGGCACTCTCAGGGGTCATTTCTTATAGAGAGAATACAGGATAGTTTAAGCCCATATTCTTGAAACAGGAGGTTTTTAACTTTACTTATCTCTGGAGACCTTGAATCATAAAACCCCTTAATCTCTTAAATAACTTTCCTCCAGCTCCAGGGTGCAATTTCACCACTGCCCACTGTTCAGAGCCTTAAATGATATCTACGCCATTAGAGGGGCTGGGTTACCCTCCTCTAAAGGTCACCCCAACTGCATCCTCTTCCTTCCTACAGGCACTTAATATTCACCTTCTTGACAAATCCATTGCTGGACACTGTGCCACTTCTGTTCCAAAATACTTCAGCATGGTCATTTGCCTAAACAAGCCTTGATTATTCCAACTCTGTGGCCTATCTGTCAGAAAGGGGAAATATCAGTTGTAGCTGAACAACCTGTTGCTAAACTGCCATCATGCATGTAGAAGAAATGAGGTACATGTGCAGGCACTGGAAGGGACTTCCTACTGAAAGCAGCACTTGTGTTTGCTTGCAGGGCTACCCGAAACAAGCTGTATTCCTTAACAACCCCAGCTGCTGCCTGCAGAGCTGTAGGAATTTTAGGGGGCTCATTGCAAGACCAAAGGGATCAAGCACCCAAGTAAATTGAAAGAGACCCAAGAAGGAAAGAAATTATGATACTGCTAGAGAGGAAAATAGAAGAAATTCTATGAGGAAAGTCAGAGAGACAAGATCAAAAGAAGTTGGAATTAAATGAATCATGGAAGCATCCCTCCTTTATCAAATCCTCACCAGTATGCAAAACTGAGTTTCCTTTTCCTTCCCCCACTGGCAGGCACTTTGTGTTTCTTTCTTTTGATGCGTGAGATAACCTGACATTAGAGCTTGCTTTGCTTGTCACAAGTGTCAGCACTGATGTCATTAGGGACATCAGCACAGCTTTCAGAATGGCACTTGGGCTCCATCCAGTGGTTAGAGAGCTGCTTCCGTAGGAAAACCCAGCTGTAATTACTGTTATTTATCTCAGCAGGTTACTAGGCCCCAAGTGGCTGCCCAGGTTCTCGGCTGGTCCCCTTTCTGCTGATACTGGGACTGGAATGTTGCTGGGACAGCAATGAGACCGCCTCTTCTCATAGAGAATGATTCTTCTGAGTACAGGTTAACTAGATACAGCAGATTCAGGTACAGATGGCCCTGGCAGTATGGAGAAATTAATTTTCTGTCACTACTTTGAGCCATTTAGTTGCTGTTTGCAAAGGACCTGGGGGTTTGCTCAGACACTTACAGCGGTCCTCATCATTACCCAGATTTACAAAATGGGACTCCTAGCAAGACAACTGTTCGATCGGAGTGCAAAGTAATCTCCCGACATTTGGCATTTGAAAACGTGAATAAAATAGATCATTTTGATAGTTCTCAGCAATTTCAATATCTGACACTTGCAAATGCTATGGGAACTCATGATAAAATACTGTTTTTCACACACCATCTGTGCTAATTAATTTAAAAAATAATTTATGTTGGAAAACTTTAAGAGTCCTCCTCCTCTTCCTATCTTGCAACAGTCTGGGAGAGCAGCGGTCTGATGGAAATAATCAGCAAGATGGTGAGAATATTTAAAAGTTTACATAAGCATGACATGAGCTGGGCAGGTAAGGGACTAAAAGAGAGCACAAAGGTAGAAAAACAGCTTACAAACTAAATTCTACTCTAACATGTGCCAAATAGAAATAAAAAGAACAATTTCAAGTGATTGTTTCATACTGATAAGACTCTGAACTAGAAATATAGCAGAAAAGCATCCATGCAAAAAGGCAACACTTATGCAGTCGTAACTGACTGAATCTGTCAGAAACAGAACCAAAAGCGAAGACTTCAAATGGAGAAAGAATAACATAAATAGCTACAAGATCATTGCACAAGTGGCTGCAGTATTCCATCTGACCCACAGTATATTTACACAACACAGAAAATCTAACTTTAGCCACTCTGTTCATCCTTCCTTTCTAAGTGAAAGAAAAAAAAAAATCAGATTTTAGCATTGTCAATTCTGAAAATCAAATTACTTCTAACAGAACTATTCCCAAGTGTAGGTTCAGTTACACTGTCAAAAAAGGGCTTAAACCTAAATCAGATATAACAACAGAAGCATGTTATTCTAACTACATCTACACTAGTGAACTTGGAGCAAGTTAACTTGATGGGCTTCCAAACTGAGTCAAATTGGTTGAAAAGCTGTGGGGAGATAGAGCCTGAGAAAACAGAAACAACAAAGCTACAGCAACATTGGTATGACATCAGCCAATGACTCAGAGTTTTCACATGAAGGCTTTACCCTGGGATATGTCAAAAAGCAAGCCCTACAGGCCAGCATCTCAGACTTTTTTAAGGGAGAGAAGAAGAGAGATCACGTTGGGGAGAATACACAGGAAAGGAAAGACAGGGGAACTAGTTGTACAAAACCCTTGTACCTCATATGCCTGGAGAAAGTCAGAACAAATTTCTTCATAAAATTTAATCAATAAAACCCCTTATTATAAATGAACACTGTCAGATATGACATTTCACATGCATGATTCAGCAAGGGACACATGTTGGTATCACATCCCAGTGTGCAGATTCTCAGAGACAAAAAGTCTGCAATCCTGTGTCCTGTTCTGCTTCTCCAGATGAACTACATCCAGTGTCATAGAAGCCTTTACTCCAGACACCTACAATGTCTTGTAATCCATGCAGTTGAGATGCTGGGGGAGCACCACCTACAGCTACTGCTGCAAACCTATAGGATAAAGCTAATGCCAAACAACGGAAAACATAGTAAAATAGCACATGGCACAGGTGGTGTTACATTCGGAACCTGTTCACTGTCCTTCAGGGCACATTAGGCGCAGCCCTGAATATGTATTATCCCCAGTGCAGTCCCTCACCAAACCAACAATCCTACAAAGATCCAGGATCTTTGGTGGCACTTTTTAAATACCCTGAGGTGGATGCACCTTTGCAATGGCAACTTCTAGCTGCAGCCAGCCTATAAAAATAACCATTATCAGGGTTAAACTGGAGAGCAAGAGCAGTTCAGGCTGAGATCTTAATTCCCTTGCTTTATTCTAGTCTCCAGATGTCCAGACTATTTATTTTTCAGAGACAAATGGAGTGATAATTTTCCCAGAAAAGTACTGTTTTTTGGAAAGGATACCCCAGAATACAGACCACCTTTCTTCCCCTCCCAAAAAATACTGACTGTATAACAGGTTTCTGGATGTCCTCATCCATTCTCAGTTTCAGACAAGAAAATACATAACTTTTCATAAATCAGAGTGCCTCCAAAGTATATATTAAGACATATAGACTTTTATTATTACACAAGCAATCTCACATCACTCCACAGCTCAGCCTTTCAGTTCTGTGAATATGAAATACAGCATCAGCATAACTTCTAAGCTTGGAACCACAACTATTTGAAAGCAAGTAATCTCCTCCCAGTCTGAACTGTTCTTTAGTTTTCATACCATTCTAATACCATGTCCAGATACTTCCTTTGTCTTACGTGTCCTTCATGTAAGCATCAGGCTTCTCAACACACATTCTACAATTTGTATACTTTTTCCTCCCATCTCTTCTTGCTGACCATCTCCATCCATCTCCATTATACCATAACCCTATACATACATAAACATTGACAAATTTCACCTTTACTGTCAAGGCTGATCACTAAATCCTGATGTATTCATTGCACTCTTGTCAGTGTGGTGCTGTCATGTGTCACTCTCCCAGAAAGGACGGAACCAGTCAAATCCCCCCATCCCAGCTCCTGCATTTAACATGCTTATTATGCTCTTGACTCCTTCCAGGCACTGTACCAGGTAAGGAATATAATACAATTTGCCTCTGGCAAACAGGGACATGTACACAGTTCTAAGCCTCTCCAAATCAATTAGCCAGTGGAACCAAGCAAAAGCAATACTTCAAATGGCTTGAACAAGTTACATTAACTTTGGAAAGAAAGACCATCTGAAAGACCCAGGAAAACTGTTCCAGTGTCTGTGACAGCAAGGTTCAACTAGTGATGTTCCTTTATTCCACACCTAAATCCCTCTTAATAAGGAAAGAGGTGAGGACTCACTTGGTAGATGCCAGTACAGGATCATCCGCCCAGCCTCCTTGCCGGCGCGGGGGTTTAGGTGGTGGAACCTTTAATAAAGAGAAGAGACATGTTACAGACAGCTCTGGTCAAGCCAAAGTCAAGCCAATTGAGACACCAGGTCCACACACATTAATGTAATACTTTACAAAATAATTGAGAGGTAGTGTTTAAAATGCTCTTTAGTCATAAAATAAAAGGAAGACAGAAACTACAGGACAGGTTTTTAAGCTCGTCTGTAAACAAAAGATGCATCACCCTATCTTGTCAAGATTCAGGTCTATGTGCCTTTGACATTTGGAGGACACACAATACAGCAGATGACTGATCCACAGAGGGTGTGCTCTCCTGGCAAAATAGGGTTCACTGGGAACTTGTTCATCACTGTTGCCCACATATTAGTGGGAGGTATCACATTATGCCTTTCCTAGTGTACAAGACAGCATGTTTTAGACATCTTATTTTACATGAGGAATTGTTCCTAAAAAGCTTGCTTTTGTCCGCTGCTTAGAATAGGAGTATAGATGCCAAGTTCAGACACAGTGATCCATACCCAAACTCTTCCAGAGTTTGTTGGGATGAATCCCACCACTGCCACCACTGAAATCCAAAGGGGAAGATCATCTGGAGCTTAAAGACATCCCCTGCTATTTTCTTGCATTGTCTTGTGTGGCACTCTGCCACATGGCAAGAGAAAATGGGAATTCAGCTTGGGGCTTATGATGGGAATTTCCAAATGGGGCCATGAATTCCCACCATCTGGAAGCTGCCCGTTGCCATTTACAGTTTTGGGCTTGGTTCCCCCAGCCTGAGGCACTTGGTAGAGCACTGCCTTTACACTGGGCAGGCAAGGATAAAAGCAGATGCAAGGTGAACCCAGCTTACATAGCTCCCAGTTGATGGTGCCCAGTGAGGGAAGATGGACTACAGGGATCTGTGAATGGACCATCATGAGAAAGAATGATTGGGTAAAACATGTCCCAAAACAGAGAAAAAATGCTAACTGCAAAGGAATGGTGGGGACACAGGTGGCTTCCACAGCTTTTATTAAGGAAGTGAATGAGTGGGATGACTCCCAAGGACTTCTGACTTCAGAGAGGACCTTGCATGTGTGGTGGGGTCAATGCGGAGCAAAAGCTAAATTGCCTCTTGCCACAGATGAGGACAGTCGAGCTAACCCCTGATGGTAGGGGTCTCGCATGTTTATTTCTTGAAGTAGAAGCACTGTTTGTGAGTGTGGGAAATTAAGAGACCCTGCCAGGGGCAGCCTCTGCCTGCTGCAGGGAGGGGGTATGACCCTGCATAGCTCTCTGATAGGAGCAAAAATAGTCATCCTCCAAAAATAAACAGGGAGCAGGAATGAGGCAGGAGCTGCAGTCCCAAAATACCAACTTTCTTCAGCAAAGGGAGCACAGGAGGGCAGAGGGACAGGCAGGGAGCGTGAAACGCAGGAAACAGCCTCCTTATATGGGCTCATCCGTAGGGGACAGAGCTCAGTCGACTGGAATGACCATGTCACAGAATGTGAAGCCTTCAGGGGCCCAAGTGAATGGAGTTTTCTGATCTTTAAATGATTCCCCTAGATTCTTAAGATGCCAAACCAGAGAAGAGGCCACAGTGCCAAAAAAGGAGCATTTTGAATTCAGTTGATCTGGACACACCCAGAGCCCAGGAAAAAGTGGGAACACACACCACATATGGGCGTGCATGCCCACATAAACATCCTCATTCCCATTACATACACCCCTAATCAAAACCACGCTCCTTCCCACACAGATGCTTCCCATGCAAACAACCCCCTTTCCCCTTACACTACCCCTCTGATAGCCAGCAAACCTATTTCCGACACACAGCCTCACAACTCATCACAAAGGTGCACAGGAATACAAAAATGACACCAAAGAACCTGGGCCATAAGGCTGAGGGAAAATGCAGCATGTCCAGGGCACTTCAGTGCCCCTGCAATTTAATTTATTCATCATCAAAACTAGCCTTCAGATCAAAAATAACTCAAGTGGGGCACACCAGATCAGAGTGTGATGACAATGTCTGGCCCAGTCTTTGCATAAGGCATGACCCCAGGGCATCTAAGGGTTTGATTCCAATGTCTTGCCAATGTTATACTGTGTTCTCATTGATCATACACACCAGGCAACCCTGAATGTCTGTCAGATCCTGAAAAACACCTCACATACACCTACAGGTCTTTTATTCCTCTTGCAATAAATCAGGTAATTCTTTCTGAATTGCCTACAGGAGCACTAGCAACAGGAAAGGCAATGTTAACTGTCAGCTGAGGAGAAATAGCTTTTCTTTGTTAGCTGCCTGGAAAGTGCTGCAATAAGGTCACATGCCACATACACTTGTGTCAAGTAAATAAACTTACCTTCATATACTTTCACAGTTCCAAAATCTCAGTGTAATTTACAATTGAGAATGCAATGCCATGCTTTGCCATAATATGGTGACAGGTAGGGACTTTGCAGCTTCAAGCAAGAGCTTGAGACAGAAAGTGGGACAAATGTCAACCCCAGAGGGATCAGAACAAAAATAGAGTACACTGTTCTTCTGTAATGCAGCAAATGTGCTCTTAAACATACCTTTTTGGTGAAAAAGACTGGGGATTTAGATGATCAGAACTTGTTGGTACCTACTGTTAATACCTTAGGCAAGATTTGTATGTATATTCCCAAATATAAAGCTATACATCCAAACAGTTTGGTGTTCAAAACACTGAGATTCCACCAGCTCCTGACAAATGTTGTCTCTCAGCCCTTGCTGCTCAGTCTCTTTCACAGCATCAACTAATCACTTACTTGCTGGGATTTTCCTTTCCACTTCGGTTTCGTCCATTATTTATCTCCAGAAGATCTCCTCTACTTGAGTTTCTGCAGATTGTCCCTTTTCCAAGGAAAATTGCCATGGTCTGAATTTTTTGTTTCGTTGTTTGTGTTTGTTTTTTTCTGACAGAAATTTAGTTCACCACCTTTGTGAGGGCATTTTTCCAGTATTTCTCAGGCCACCTTCCTAACTTTGATACCATAACTTTGATAATACATCCATAATCAGTATTTTATCTCTCCCTTGGAAAAATGACTGGCCTGAATTCCATCTCTCCTGCATCAAAGTAGAAACTCTACCTTCTTCTTTATTGTTTTCCAGGCCCTTTCTTATCAGACAGATGCAGAATTCTAATCTGGCTTCCCCATTAAAGCAGAAATTTCCAGGCTACTTGTCAGATCACGTCTACAGTTCTGAAGGTGCCATTTGAATGCTGCTTCCCTCATGGAAGAAACTATCCTGTGTGTCTCTGAATCCTGAAGGTCCAGCAAAGTTTCTTTTAGGATCTACCACAACAGAGGCAGATTATGGGCATGTTAAGCCCCTCAGATTCTCAGGTGGGTCTGGAAATATGGATTAATTTACCTTCATCAACTTGACAACTCCTTTGAAACTCTGAGCACTCTGTGCAGGGATGTAGGGACTCAAATGACATTGAAAGCATGCAACAGAGGACATACAATTCTTCTATCGTGTCATATTTCTCCTAAAATACATAGAATCTATGTTTTTCCAAGATACAAACACTGCGAGATTTTACACAGTGTGTAGGTGTCTTGTTTTTATCCATTGACCAAGAAGTGGAAAGAAAGAAGTATGGGCAGTCTCAAGGATTCTCTTCTCCAGCAAGATGCTATAGGCTCCCTTGACTGAAGAAAAGCAAATCTCCACAACCAGGCCTGATGAATTAGTTTTGATTGCTGCCATTTAAAGAGCTATAAGTCAAACGGCCCCACTGCACCTAAACAGCCACATATAAAACAAACTATATTGACCTCAGAGCATGTATGATATCAAAAACACATCAATTCCAAGATCTATGCAAGTCTGGGCTTTTTGCAAAGAACAACCCATCTCTTCTGTCTCTCTTCATCATGTCCATAGACGGTTCAAATACTGCATCTGATTTTAATGAATACCCTCCAAGGACTTCTGCATGTCTTAAATACTCAGCAGAAAATACTGGATTTGCATTTCATCCACAAACTGTAATTCTTTTCACAGTCACTGGGATTCCTTTACTAGGGAAAATGTTATTGAAACAGAAGTTCTTGGGGGCCTTCAAATATTCTCTGCCATCTATCACAGGTAAAGGAGCAGTTAATATAGTTAACCAACTATTAATCAAGAATTGCTCTCCCAAAACAGTGGCCAGCTGTTTGTCAGCTGACATGCACCCCTGAGGAAAGCTGTCACGTTTGCAGGATTTGGCACCTTAACCTGTCTGAGAGTTACTGCTCTCCCCTGCAGGAAAACAGTGAATCAGCACACAACAATCTGATTCTCTAAACAAGGGGTCACCACGTAGAATCCTCTCACAACCCATAGTTATAGGGAAGTGCCCCTCCAGCCCTCTTAAGCATGAACATTTCTAAGTTTGCTACCACTTTATGCTACATATGGTCAGACATTTTCCCATCCACCTTCCCACCTCCTACAGTCCTTTTGTTGACTTGAGGTGGGTCCAGAAGCACTCAAAGTATGAAATAAATGTGTGGAAAAGGAAAAGCTTTTAATAAAATTATTTTCAATGAGATTGTCCCTAATCCACATCAAGGTAGACAAGCAGGCAGGATACTTCTATGAAAGGCTGGGAAACATGGCTGACTAGAAATACTATTTCAGAAGATGTCATCAAAAGGCAAGGAGATAAGCTCAGAAAGCTGAAAATAACTGCCCTGCCGGTCAGCCTGTCGGGGTGCACGGGAGAAAGGCTGCATAAGGCCTTGGGGAGCTCCAGGCCGTGCAGTGCTAGGGCTCACACTGGGGAAGTTGGCCTAATTAGGGAACAAAAGTTCAGCTGCATTTTTGAGATTCCTCTTGGAGAATCTGGCCAACTTCCAGATGAGAGGTCCCCAGGAACAGTCTGGGAGTCCAGCATTTCTACAAGCAACCAGAAGAGCTCTGGGAAAAAAAAAAAAAAATAAAGATGCAAACCCTGTAAAATGGAATCAGGTAAAAAACCCAGTGCTTCCTTGGATGTTGGATCCTTTCAGTGGAGGGTATTTACTAGAATAATGCAAGAATCAAAATACCTGACAGAAACTCTGGGACATGGAGGGACAAATGCAGCTTAGGCCAGGATGACCATGTAAACGCGAGGGCATTCGCAGTGTGCAATAGCTACGGGAAATTCTGCCTCAGAGAACTCTCCCAGGTTCTCAGAAATGCCAATTGCTTCAAGAGCTATCTACTGCCAGTTCACCCTACTCCCAAATGCATGCCTAAGAAAGCAAAACCCTGGCAACATGCCATATACAAAATGCAGCTACCCCTGCTGAAGGTTCCTCTACAAGCTGAAGATCACAGGGGAGAACAGGATGCTAGAGAAAAACATTGCAGTAAGACTGTACGATCTTTGGGAATAGGAAATTTTTCTTCCAGCCATACACCAATGCTCTCTAGATCTTATTGCAGTGCAAATTGTAGATACAGAAATGACTGTGACTACATTACAGTTATGACTTCCTAGGTCATGAACTCTCTAAACCAGAGTGGAAGGACAGTGCCCAAACCATTGTGATTATTTTTATGCAAATAAGGTTCCCTGATCAATACTCCGCTGAGTACAGCTGGTGCTGGGTTCCTCACTTGCATGTTTTAAAGTTTCAGGGAATGTAGGGGAAAGCACTTGGGGGGTGGCTGCTGCACAGATCCAGACCAGACCAGACAATGGAATGAGAGTTTAGAGCTGGGTGCCAACCACTATGCAAGGGTAAGAACTGGGTCAGGAAAATACCGCTCTGATTAAAGGCCCTGATCATATCAAGCCCCAGGCCATGTCTACACCACAGGTGCAGACACACCTGCAAGCAGGATCCACATGAGTCAGCTCAAGTCTGGAAATTGTCTTGTTTTAGGTACTTCTGGTAATGAAGCTAGTACCTCCCCAGGTAGAGAGCAGGTTCCTTCTCACCAGGGGATCTCCACATCATTCTGCACTGTATTTTAGAATGCAAATACACTCACTCAACCTCACCCAACTGGGTGACCTAGCAATTTAAGAACACAACTGGCTTTATATTTCAGGTACTTACATTCTTTTTATAGTTATTCTTCCAACAAACATTCAATGAAAACAATTGTTCATGGCATGTTGACTTAACCTAAAAAGCAATAGCCCATTTTTCCACCCAAATGTTTTAGAAGCACTGGCAACTAGAACTACAAAAGGACTTTGATGCCCCCTCTGGAAAGGTCAGATCTTCAAATCCTCTTTTCAGTTGTTGCCTTAAAGCATATTGCCATTCAAACACTGAGTGATACAGAGCCACAGAGGCCAGCATTCACCTGTACATGGGTCAGAAATCAGGTGCTGTCCCTATTTTTAGTCTGAGAAGGACCTTGACCCTACCTATGGCACGTCTACCAAAGCACAGCTAGAGGATGAGGTCCCAGCAGGACCCATAGGAACTGATGTCTTCCCACTCAAATGTTGTTGCCTTCAGTTAGAAAGTCTTTTCCTATGGTACCAAAATTCTTTTGGCTCCATTTGCAAAGCAGAGTGGCTTCAGGAGAAAGGACTGAGAGCCTTCTCAGACTCAGAACAGCTCATAGACTTGTCATGATATATAATATTCCCTATGGAGGTGGCAAACATTACTTGCTGCATCTTTCTCAGAGAAGGAAGATGACAATAAAATCAGTGTTTTCCAGCTTAGAAAGGAGATGGCCAGTTTAATCTCTGTGTCTAAAGCATGAGGTTCCAACACTGAAATGAACATCTGCTTACTCAGGAAATGGAGGTCCCTGAAGGCAAGAAAAAGCCCTGCTCTGCTTCTGGAGGCTAGAAAACACAGGATGGGGATCAGGCTCTCTCACTGGTAGTGCAAGGACATGCACTCCCAGAGCTCGCAGAATGGGGCCAGAGCTCCACAGAAGGACAGAGTTTCAGACACACTGCCATTCCCAGCCACTCTTTACCATCCCAGTAGATCCATCAGCCCACCCTGAGATTATCTACGTACTACGCAGGCACCCAGTGCAGGATATGGATTTTATTATGAGGATAAGGCATCTAAATCCCCCTGTGGGTCTATTCAGGGAATACCCACAGTGCTTCTGCATAAAGCTCTAGCTTTCCTTTCAGATAGAGACAAAAGAAAACTAGTGGAAGGACTTCTCCAAGGTCCCAAAGCAAATCTATGGCAAAGCCACAAAAAGAACCCAGCAAAATCTTGGCTCACAACCACATTCATACTCCTGCTTATTCTGCCTCTGCAAATTAACTGAAATATTAGGATACACCCTTTATTATACCATTGATTAGCCTTACAGCCTTTGGCTAAATATCCCAGGCAGTCTTGGAAGGTGCAGCCAAATGAGTGATTCAACTGGCAAAAATTCAGATGCAAGATGAGTGGTTTGCCAAAGGATGCAAAACAAGTTTCAGAGCAGGCAGATGGCTGGAGGGCAGGACTTCAGCAGGTACATTCACATCAACAACCCTGATGAGGTTGTTTGTTAGTATTCAAGCAGCTACAAAGTTATCTTCAGCACAGCAAGAGGAAAGGGACCAAATCCAGGAAGAGTTCATATTGTAACACTCAGCAAAGCCCAAAGGGAGTTCAGAGAAGGGTTATATGAGCCATCCGGGGAATGAAGAGGCCAGCTTCGGACAAATGATTCAAGAAGCCAAGTATTTCAGATCGGCCAGGCAATGACTAAGGGAGAGATATATTGCAACAAGATTTGAATCACACTTTATAACATCAAGTTCCACTAACAGTTGATTTGGAGGAGACTTATCATAC
The DNA here is from genome assembly GCF_017590135.1 of Pyrgilauda ruficollis. Taxonomy (NCBI): domain Eukaryota; kingdom Metazoa; phylum Chordata; class Aves; order Passeriformes; family Passeridae; genus Pyrgilauda; species Pyrgilauda ruficollis. The sequence continues at coordinate 2,815,592 of NW_024524155.1, read as the reverse complement.
AATTAACAGAAGTTTGTAAGCATACTGTAGTATAAGTTACAAGCAGCTTACTGATCAGTCAGATTTCTGAACGCTCAGTTAAGCATTTTATACCATTTACAGACTTTTCCAAATGGAAAAATACTATAAAGTGTGACTGTCATGCTTAAGAGCACAAGCCTGCAAAAAGGACGCAGGAATTATCCAAACAAAACGGTTTTCAAAGCAGGGCCCCCTCATACTAAGTAAAATCTCCTTGCCAGGCACCATTGCATAACATCCCTGAAGCAACAATTGCTCATGTGGAAGAGTCACATCAGTAAAGTTATTTTAATGAAATTTAGCAGCCAGAAGCAAGAAGGCGCCTGTGGCATGTGACCAGTCAGCACTCGACAGCAGACCTTGGGAATCAATGATTTAGGGCACTGTATGGAGGTGGAATTAGTTTCAGTGAAATGACTGTAAGGACTGGTTCCAGCGAGGCGGGGGGGGTGGGAAGATTAGATCAATTATCAGTAAAAATTTCTATTAGACAACCAGTCCCCAAAACTATACCCATCACTGGGAGGTCTCTTTGCCTGATAAATGGAAAAGTGCTCTGGGCATAGTCCTGAACCATCCATCACTGCCAAATAAACCCAGTGGATCTTTTTTACAATATCATCTCTTGCACTACCAAGAGAAAACTGAGCTAATCTGAACAGTCTTGACTCCTTGTGATGAGCATACCCTTCTGAGGCCAGAATTAATGAGATGGGTGATATGGTTTCTTTTCTGGGCTTTAAATTTCACAGATGAATCTACTGTACTACCAGTACTGGAGTGGTCCTTCAGCAGAAGGAATTAAGAGCACAGGAGATGGTGTTTTAATTATCTAAGAGAGAGCAACTCTAGGCAGGAGAATTGGGCAACACCAATTCCATGGTTAGGAAGAGTGCAAGGCAATTAGCCCAAAGACTTCAACAGAAACAGGTAGAACTTCTCAGGTTGTTCTGAATGGCATCATCCTGGCTTCTAATGCTAAATTAATGCTAAGGCATATTTAGCTTTGGTGCAGGATAAGAAAGGATATGTGTGTTCCTTCTCTGTGTGTAACAGGAGCCTGGTAAGAAGCACTGTGACATTATTATTGATTCTGGCATTCAGTGCTGGTGCAATCAAAAGAAAAGACTCATAGAAAATCCAAAGGCACATGTCCTTATTACTACTGCCTGGCCTTCTCCTCTTGGGCACCAGCAAGACTTCATCATCCCTAAAGATAAATTTTCATGTCATAAAAGCAAACTAACCATACTGGACAGCAATCTAGGTTAAGTCGGGTTTTGTAGTCTATTAGCTAGTTGCTGTCCTTACTTTTAGATGAAAATAGAGCATCTTTTCAGTGGCCACGTATACATCTGTGACCTCAAAACAAGATGCAGCAGCTGATAAGAGCAGCTGTTTCAAAGATAATTAAAAATCTGTCAGCAACAGAAACAGAGGATGCAGGAAAGGCACTGCATCAAAAGCAAACTTTATATTGTTCTCCACTACTAGAGTACCCGCTTAAGGTAGTCTCCAGACACATAATAGGTAAATCCTACTAGCCCCCTTCAGAGGAGCCAGCATCGACCTAGAAAGCCTCGAGTCTTACATGGTCAACCTTTTCCTGATAGTCTTCATCCTTGAAAGGTCAGGAGGGAAAAAGAGAGAAAGAAATTAAAAGGAAGCACTATTGAAGCCTGCACAAAACAGCTTGAAGATTGACATTTATGACTGTCCTGCAGCACATGCTTTGCAACCTTATTCACTTGAACAAAGCACAAAGTTGATCCCACCATTATAACACTTTATATCCAGTCATTTATGCAGATGCCAACTGTGATACTTAAAGAATAAAAAACAAACAAACAAAAAACCCAAAAAACAAAACCCAAACGTGAGCAAGAAGAGAACAGACTCAGTTCATTCTCCCTATAGCATGATAAAACTCAAATTATTCAGGTGTGTAGAATCCTAGAAAGATTCATATGGAGAGCCACTGCAGCCATGCCAGAGATCAGAACTGATGCTGGACCAGTCATATTGGGGGTTACACACTGTAGCAGGCTACAGCCCTTTTTTCAGAAGCTACTGTTTCTCAAGGCAACCTCAGATTCTCCCCTGAGAGCACAAGCCTTAGCAGTTAGTGTAAGACAGGCACAGCTGCCATCAGTGTTAGCTTCAGCAGATGATCTTTAGCTAACACTATAAGGGAGCAGCTTGGTTGTGGGGTAGATAAGTAACTCAAGAAAATCAGCCTGTTAATCACTGTGAAAGTTGCAAACTGGTTGAGAACCTTTTAGATGAGCAGACTGTCAGCACCAGCAGCTGCAACAACCAGTGCTGTTAGGCACCAAATGCAAAGAGGTAATTAGGAACCCAATAATCTCCATGCTATTCTAGAAATCACAGTGTTCAGAACCACTTGGAGGAGAATTCAGAGTATCCTGATTGTCCTAGGACCCTACACCAGGAGTATGCATAGGATGGCTGGAAGCACTCCATTAATCCACCTGACTTTTCTTCTGGATTAAATCATCTCTCCTGTGATTATAAACTGCATATACCTCTCATGGAAGTGGTCTGGTATCTGAGTTCATTTTGTATCTTCGCTGTCATCTGGTCTTATGATCTTACTACAATAATAGCAGAGTGGGGCTGCATGCAGGTTAGAGCAGCTGGGGTACAAAAGTGTCCTTACCAATGAGCAGCACAAATGATATCAGATTTGCCCAACTGGTAAAAATCTGTTGGAAGGATGTATCTGTCAGCCAGGGGCCTGCTTCTTCCCACAGCCAAAAGCAGAAAGGCTTCTGTGGGGTCCACGTAACCTAAGCTTCTCTGGATGTACAGAGCCCAAGTGGCACAAGACTTGCAATAGCATGGAAGAAAATCCAGGTGGGCAACACATATTGGAAAAGTATTTAAAGAACCACTTCTTGGAGCAATCTTTCACGTGGGTTCCACCCTCAGCAATTCTTATTTTACAGCAAGAAATGCTTTTTAACTACCACCCAAGGACCACAACTACATAAGCAAGCTTACAAATACCAGCTAGGACAAGAGAAGAACATATTTTCAGAAGAGAAAGCACAGAGCCTATCCCCAGGCTGTGGTGAAATGTGGCAGAGAGAACCAGCAGGGAACTTGATTTTGGGCAAAGCCTGATATAAAATCATTCTGTCCTACCTGTGTGGAAGTATTTTCAAAATAGGGAAAACCTTCATCCTTTAGGCTGACCACTGCCTAGTAAAGCAGTCTCCATTCAAAGGATTGACAGAGTGCTGCCAGAGATATGCTGGCAAAATCATACTGAGACTGCAAGAGGCAGAAACCAGGGAACTCTTGAAAAAGGTCCCAAGAGAATCACATCACTGTAGGATGAAGAGAAAATAGACCATGGAAGTAGGATAACATTAAAATATTTTTGCATACAGATTTCTTACAGGACAGCAAATAGTCCACTCTTGAGAGAAGAAACAGGAGAGAAAAAATCTGCTGATACTTTTTTTTTAAAGGCTTTTCCACTCATCTTTCCAAATCAATCTCATCAAGAGCTCCAAACCTGGCCAAACAACTTCTTCTGATGGATGTCATCAAGCCAGCATTCAGACTGTTGGGTGCAGTGATGTTAGAGCCAGGAAAAAGGTTTGACTTTTATTCTGTAAAAGTGTCTAGAAGTCCTGTTGGGATGGGATAGCAAAGATCTTCAACAGATCTCATTGTATGAGCTGTCCCTCTCATTATACAAATAACACAACTAGCTTGAGTTTCTCCCATCCTGTCAGAAACTTGATAGCATCAAGATGAGTAAATGTACCACATCAAGCCAGGGGATGGGAAAGGCCTCCCAATGGAAAAAGAGATACATTACCCCTCTGAAATGAATGTTTGAAATGTGGAGTTCTGGCATGCAGCAAGCAGATTTATCTCTAGGAATTCCCACTTACAGCATATTCCCCTGGGTGCCCAAGAAGTGCCTGCTGAATTGCCAAGGAGCTCTGAAGGCAGGAACGCACACAGCCTTTGCTGCAGGAGGGTGCCAACTGCACCAATTACAGCAAATAATCATGTTAGATCTTGCCTGGTGAAATAACACATAGCTGCAGTGTAGTTTGTTAGTACTTGTACTTCTGAAAAGGCAGGAATGCTCTGCATGTCACATGGGCAGAGTGTGAGCTTTGTGACCTTCCATGAGCCCCTTGAGGAGGTCTACGTTTAAAGATAATGCAGGTACTTCCACACAGAATGGGAATTATGAAGTAGATATTTGGGCAGAGGAATTACAGATTTGCTGCTGCAGTTAAGAATATTTTTGTGGGAGATACATACACACAACAGGCACTGAAAAAATACTAAGATATCATAGTGTTTTCATAGAGCTTGGGGGAAGTAGATTAGGCTACAAGGCACAAGACATTGCAACTATGCCCTGGGGAAGGGGGTTTTAACACACGTTTGTTGAATAGAGCAACAACAAAGACACAGTTTGGAGTGTCTTTTGGAAGAGAGAGCCCAGGCCAAGCAAAGATCAGCAGTAACCTGATAAGATCTATGCTCCAAGTCAGATGATTTGCCTATTGACTTCAAAACAAAGATCTTTTTAATTACAGTAATTGTCCGCCCTCTAAGTGAATTTCCTTGTAATAAGCCCAGATGTTGAAACATGGACAGACAGGTACCTTTTGCTTCCTTCAAGCAAGCTGCTCTGACTGGAAAACACTTCCTGGATGCTTCTCAGTGTTATGAAAAGACCCAAACAATAGCACAAATGGTATGTTCATAGCAGAAATTTGAGATGGGTGGAAACTGAGTGTATTGGCATGGAATTAAAAAAAAAAAATTCAAAAAGAGTCAAGGTGAATGAAACCAGTTTTAAAACTCTGAGGAACCTCTGAAGGCAAAATCACTAACCTGAATGTGAAATTGCATATGAGGGTGTGAATGTGGCAAAGGTTTACGACAAACCCTTTTGCCTTCAAAATCAGTAATAAGAATAAAACCTTCTATGCTGTAATTAATTACATGGCGCCTAATCCACTACTGCTAGTTCCAGAAAAACAACCCAAAAGGACTGGGTTTTTCTTAATCTTGCATTTCTTTTGGGAAGATTTCTTATAAAGGTTTCAAGAGGACTAGATGGCTGAAGGAGATATCCATTGTAACCCCACAATTTAACAGCAAGCTAAGGCCAAGCTTCCAGAAAAGTAAAAGGCGATTGCCAGTCTAGGGTGAAGGAAAAAACATTAGTTCTGTTAAATACTCACTTTGGTAACAAATATGGTCACGTATAAAAAGCTTCCAATTTTGGAGCAAAGGAAAAGTCTGAGGATTATTTACAGTGGATTTTGTCTTTCTTCCAGTACCTTCAAGGTTCTCAATTAATATAAACATTTAGCAACAAAGACCTGTCTGAAGGGAGACTATTGACACAAACTATTCTTCCTGGTGGTTAAGATCCAGTACTAACATATTGGAATGTTGTAAGGCACGGAAGTCCTCACCCTTCTGCTGCTGAAAAGCTCACTGCTCTCAAACAGAACACTGTAACTATTTCTTAGTCTTCTTCAGGACTGGCTCAAGTCCTGGAGCCCCTATGAACTCTTCCCAGCTATTGAAATGGTTGTGATGCGAGCAGTAAGCACAAGCAAACTGCACTAAGTTACAGTCCATCAGCTGTACCTCTGCATAACGCCCTGGTCTCTTTCAAACCAGAGAAACAGACCATGAACTAGGATGGGCAGTTCCAGCAAGAGAACAATCTGACAGTGAGCCACCCTAATGTGGAGGCCAGCTAATGATTACACCCCCTTGAACCACCAGCTGGTTTCCCTAAGACTTTCTTTACCTATGAGGTCAACAGTTACTTCTATTTCTTAAATTGCATCTTCTGCACATTCCCTCACAGAATTCATCCTGAATGCCTACAGCATATCCAAGAGGAGAATCCCTAGGTGGAAGATGATTCTCCATTATGCATATCAAAAGAAAAGAGCATACTTTCTCCAGAAAAAAAGTCTGCTCTATGAGGTGTTATTGTAAGCTAAGCTGCAATAGTGGTATTTTCAACAGTATCACAGGGTCTCAAAGGAAAAATCCACCCACAACCATTTTGGCACAGATGTCTGGGACACAGCTACTCAGTGTAATAGGAAAGTTTTGTCACTGCACAGGGAATCAGGGAGTAGGCACTCCAAGACAGAAGGTCGTAGGGCTGTGAGCAGAGTAGCCAGAGGCAGAGTTGGTGTGAGGGTGGCCAGCAGGGCAAAATGGTTTCCAGTTTAAAGAAGCCAAGAATATGGTATGCTGGAGACCATTGACTGACATTGCAAAACAGTAAGCATCACTTCATTTAAACAAATATCACTGCCAACAACGTGGAAGTCAGATGACATTTTTGTCCATCTGGTATTTTGCTCAGGGAGCAAAACTGGTATGTCATTTCTTGAGAGCTGTTCCTTCTAGCAGGAGGTGTCTGTGGAGGAGCCATGCTAACATCCAACAGAAAGCTTCCAGGAAGAATTTCAGCATTCTGCAACACTAAGCAAAAAAATGAATTGAAACAGTTCAGATCTATTTCTGGATACTTGAGGATGTTGCCTCACTCTCCTGAGAAAGAGGGGTTCCTGACCCCCTTCTACCATTTGAAGATGTACTAATAGAACAGCCTCTGAACCAAAGTTTTCCTCCAAAGACAAGTGGGAGCTGAGTTTGCACATTATTACCCACAAGGAAAAGTCTCATATGCTGCAAAGCTGGCTCCTAGCACGACCTTTGTAGCCGTGCACAGAGAAAATGAAAAAGAGCATCACTACGCAAACTTGACAGAGACCATGTCAGATGTACTCTGGCTCTAGCAAAGCAAAGCACAAAAGTAAGGCATCTGTTTATCTGCCTTGCTACTGTAGATGGTGGCAAAACTGGTCACAAAATTATGTGCCTGCTCATATTTTAAATCTAGAAATTAAAATATCGGGAAGATATGCATGCACAGAAGGGAGAGACCCCAAGTCCTGTATGATACTACTCTCCATACTTGACATGTAAGAAACCATAGCCCTAGATAGGACCCTGTGTGGAAACTATTATACAAAGGGCAACACCAGAAAGGGACAGGGCAGTCACATGAGTCCCATTTCTAAGGACAACACTCAAAGGGCAAAGCACACCATGCAGGAAGGAATCTCAGAAGAAATTAATAATTCTCCACTGGAGACAACAGACAAGCCCTCCTGACAGGACACCCACCTCTCCGAGAGAAGCAGACGGGGAATTCTTCCTGCTGAGTTTTTCACCTGCAAAGAGGTCTTGGCGGGCTCGACGGCCCATCTTTAGTACCTGTAGTGCAGGGGGAAGCACGAAGGAGCAGAGGACACACAGTTACTCACAAGAGCCGTTTCACCGCAGGGAGCAGAAGGCAAGGCACGGCCCTGCGGCCGCGCCCCGCCCCGCGGCGAGGTGCGGTGCCCTCACAGCGCGCAGCCTCCGCTCGCCGCAGGTGTGAGCCCCGAGCCGCCTCCCGGCCCGCCCAGCCGCGCTGCTCGGCCCGGCTCGGCCCTGTCCGGTCCTTCCCTGCCCCAGGGCAGCCGTGCAGCCGACCCCCCGCCCCCTCCGGGCGGCGACCGGACCGCGGTCCAAGGCCCCGGAGCCCCCGCTCGGCAAGGCTGGGCCCGCTCACCCCGGCGACGCCGCCTCTCCGCGGCGCCTCCGCTCGCTCCGGCTCAGTCTCCATCCGCCGCCGCGGCCGCCGGTGCTTCCGGCGGACAGCCCGCCCCGCCGCCCCGGCAACCGCGGGCACGGCCCCGCCGGGCTCGGCCGGCAGCCCCGCACCGCCCGGCCACCCGCCCCCGCGGGCTAGGCCGAGTGCACGGCGCCTGGCAGCCACAGAAACATCCACCCCCGCAGCAGCCTTAAAACCTTGGCCTGACTGAGGGGGACACCGGTGCTGCAGCACCTCATGCGGGTTCTCAGCCCTTTCTAATTGCACTTGCGGTGTGGCAGGCCGGGAACAGTGTGACGCTCTGCCTTCTCCAGCTTTTTGCCGAAGACACTTTTAAAGTTCCCACTAAGGCAGATAAATCCTAGCCTTACACATCTGTCTCCTGATAGAGGCTTTTGCCAAAGTCTCCTGATGGTTTCTGATGCTCTTCCCAATTCTCCCTGGCTCTCCAACACAGCTTTCCAGATGCGGCAGCCGGTCCCCAGAGCCCACGGTGGAGGCGGTGCCAAGGATCAAATGTAAGCACAACGATCATTACACACATGGCTTCTCAGCCGTGAGTTGTGCAGAGATTTCCACTGAGCTGTATAAAACGACCCCAGTCTGTTTCTTGGCTGAACAGATGTACAGATTAATTGTAAATAAATCTGGTTTTAGCTCCACATGTTTAACAAACATTCTGTTTTCCAGTACTTTGTCCCTTTGCCTATATTTTTTTCTGCTATCTCACATTCCTCACAATTTTCACCCATCCTCATTAGTCTAAATAATTTCTTCTTCTGCTACAATAGAGAACTGTACCACACCACAAACTACGCTGTTAACACTTTGCCATGATGAAAATTGACTCCGTAAGTAAACTTTTAAGCCTCCCAGGAACACCTTTTACTAAAGGCACTAGATTTCACTCTATACCTGCTTAGCTTTTGTAGAAGCTCGTGGTTTGGCTGAGGAACTTTAAGTCATCTAAATAAATTGTATCAAATAATTCTTTTTTCCATTCGGACATGTTGAAGTAGTTGTGCTGTGATGATCTAAGGATTAAGTGAAATAAGATTTGTGGGCAGAGGCAATAACTTTTTATTAGACCAACTGATATAGCTGGAAAAGAAAACATAAGGGTTTCTGTGCCTGAAAGCTTGTGTGTTTTTTCCAGCTGTATCAATTGGCCTAATAAAAGATATTATCTCCCTTTACAAATCTTGACATGTTCAAGGAATTCAGTAAGTGAGATGTGATTTTCCTTTTTTGAAGCCAGGCTCACTGGGCTTTATGAAATTATGATCTTCCATATACTTTGTTCTTCTCTTTTAATTACAGATTCAAGCATTCATGAGCTAGAGAGGGCAGTTTGCACCTAGCCCCATGCTTCGCCACCAGGGCCATGGGAATATCACCCTGCATTTCTCAATTCTCCCCAGCTCCTCCAAACAGCTGCTGCAACAACACAGCTACACAGATGCCAGGAGACAGAGGGGACTGTAGCTGTGGGGTTACAATACACTCACAGCTGACCTTCTGATCCGAAAAAGAGCATCCCAAGAGGAGCATGATAGCATCCAGGGCAATGTCTGCTAAAACAGGAAGGCATCCCTGAGGCAGGAATCCTTGGGTAGGAGTACATTGCCAGCTGTACTCCCACAAAGGTAGCTGGCAGGGTGATCTCCCAGAGCCAGGGCAGAGCCTACAGGGTGTCATCCTGGACAGACAGATCATGAAGCAGCATGACCAGCGCATTCACTTGTTTGGAACTGCCCTCCCCCTCCAAGCTTCTCCTCACAATTCCCCTGGGTCCCCATCCCAGACAGTATACCTGTACTTCTCATTTTCCCCCAAGATACTCTGTGCTGCTTGCTGCCTACCCCAGGGAGAGAAGTCTCAGGCCAGTTGAGGGAGGGTGAAAAAAAACATGTAAAGACTTGGGAAACTGAGCCTTGCCTCAGAATTTTGACTCCTGACTTCAGAGATTCTCAATGAGAGAGAAGAGCAGATGTGCAGAAAGAACAAAACCTAAAATCTGTCCTACCTCTAGTCCCTCTGGATTCTACTTATTGGAATGGGGCTTGTCACCTACCCCTGAAAGTTTTGCCTGCTTGGAGAGGGCAACAGGACGAAGAGAGTTTTCATCCATCATTTCATGTTGTGGCCAAAGTGGATTTTGCTTGCCTTTAGTGTTGGGGTTACATTTTCTGAACAGTTTAATTCTCCTCTGTTTTGCTGGTGACACCACAGGCAGCATTTGACCCTGGGCCTACATCGGCTCCACTTAACCAGCTGAGAAGGAGCCAGGTGCCAGGACAAATGTCTAGTGCTGCTGTGGTTGTCCAAAGTTGTTTTCAGTGCTTGCTTTCTGTCCAGTTCAGGTCTGTGGTGCCAGGGTTTGTCTTTTCCAGTGTACAGTTTCAGGTGTATTCTCAGCTCTCAGTCTGCCTTACTTGTTTGGTTCTGCCCTCTCTGTAAATCACACTGCTGCCACCCCTCCAAGCTGAACAGCAAGTAAGAACTATGCAAGCATTCCTTTCATGGACAAGTTCTCACATCTAAACATGGACTCTCTCCATCTGGTTTCAACACAAACCTGATCACACAGAATAGGACTAACAGAGTCCCCCACTAATGCTGTTTACTGCTGATTTCTCCTTGACTGGCAGACGTATGAATAGAGCTTGTGTCTGGTCCTCCTATCCATGAGAAAGTCTGGGAAAGCAATCACACTTGAACCCTCCCATATGCTTCTGGTCCTAGACCCCCCTTTAAAGCAAGGGCACACACATGCAGTTAGAGCTACAGCTATGGTGGAAAGGCCACATGGTTGCACAATGACCACCTTATTCAGAGTGGCCAAAAGTTTTCTAAAGCAGGTCTTTAACAGCAGTAGGATTTATAGGATGCAGGGCAATTCCAGTAGTAACAAGTGACACAGCACGGTGCTTTCTTCCTCACCCAATCTTCACATCAGGCAGCCAGCCAGACTCCCGATTTTGATATGGACCAATTCATTAAAACATTAAGCTTCCACTGGGAAGAAAAGCACTCAGCAAAGATTGCTGCTGTATCCTGCTCCACACTAGCAGCATGCTGGCAGCTCCAAGCTTCTCAGTTTAATTTTTCTGCAGGTTTTTTTTCCGCCACGCACCTCCCAGTCTCTAAGGGGTTTTGGAGGAGGGAAACAATTGCAAATATTTTTATTTCTGTAGGCTCCAGAACGAAATCCCCTAACAACTGCAAAGCTTCAAGCAAGACATCCCTCCCTCTGGAAGGTGGAAGGGGCTTTGACAGGCAGCAAAGGCCCACACATTTGCCTGTCTTGATTGCCATGAGAACAGATGCTATTTGCGTTACATCAGCCCAGCTCAGACTGTCAAACCCCAGCCAGAGTTGCCAAGTGTGAAATATTTCCTATGATACATGTTCAGTAGCCCTGTCAGGCTCTCCCTCAGCCTAACTGGATTCCAGCATGTACAAGATGTGCAACCTGTTAATGACTGCTGCTCACAGCCACCAGCATTGCTTCCAGTGCATGTCAGACCATGGGGCTTCCCCACCTCTTTTCAACCCACAGACCAACACTTGGAGCAGAAAGTGAGTGGCCCAATACTGGAACCAGCAGGACACCTACATCCTTCTCCTACATTACTTCCAAGCAGTAAGCTCCTACTGTCAGCTTGTAACAGAAAAGTCTGATCTCAGCCATTAGCAACATAACCTTGCATTTTGTACTGTTGTATTTCATCCCATTTCTCCTGTATTAGCCTTCAAAATTGCCTACCTCCTCGTATAGGATATCCCAGTCCTCCCCTGTATCGACAATGCCTCCAGTTTTGGATAAGCAGCCAATTTTATTAGCAAATCCATTTTGGCATGCCAAGATCATTAATAAAACCTGGGCCCAGGACCAGCCTCTGGGAAACTCTCGTAATTTCTTATAATTTCTGTACTTATCTCCATCTTAACTAATAACTCACCATGCGGCACTGTAGCAAATGGATTACTGGAGTCCAAAGCAATCAGTTTGACTACATTTAGTGTGACCTCCAACCTGGCAGCAGGGTAGAGGAGATCTTAGTGTGGAAAAGCATCCAAAATTCATTTCAGAAGTGCCTGGGGAGCTCTAGAAACATCCATCACAACCTACCCAATATTCCATGGATGCTTAATGTCAACAGTCAGAATTTGCATTTTACTTCACGTCAAAATTTGCTTGACATCATCTTGAAGCTACTAGGTCTTGTTACATCTTTGTCACTCCATCAAAGAACTCTTAATTCCTCTTCCCCAAGCAAAGCAAACAGTGAGCAGCTCACCCTTACATCTCCTCAGAGCTACACAAAATGGCTCACAGGGCATCCAGCACCCCCAGCTGCCCCGTGGATTTCCTGTTCCACACTCCATGTCCTGGGTGAGCTGCTAGCTGCCGTCCTCTGAGCTTGCAGTGCTCTCCCAGCCCAAGGCCCCCGAACGTGCAGGTAAGGGAAGGCTCCCTGCAGCTATGCCCAGTGTTTCCAGATGCCTCCAGCTGCACTGTTGCCTGCTGTTGCTGGACACCACCGCTCCAAGGGGCCACATGCCACCGGGGCCCCACCTCTCCCAGAGCACAAAGATCTTGCTTTATGCAAGAGGACTTGCTCCCACAGAGAGTTCTGCCCACATCCCACTTTGCTCACAGCCTCGCAGGAGCTGTCCCTGCCCCACTTTTCCAACGCGCCGCCAATCCTGGGACTGGCTAGCTCCTTCGGCAGCGCTGCCAGCGCTGCGAGCGGCTGCCATGGGTCGGGAAGGCACAAAGCCGCTGGCTCAGGGGCTGCCCCTCTGCTGGCTCCCGGAGAAGGGCTGCGTGCTGGGAGCAGGGTCCAGGTGATGCCAAGAGAAGAGCTCTCGCTGGTCTCCGGGGCAGCAGGCACGGGCCCAGCCCGCGGCACTGAGGCCGGTGCGGCCGCAGTGAGGGCACGCCCCGGGACAGAGACCCGAATGGGCCCGGGTTACGAATTACAACCCCATGCACGGCCGGTGCTTTGTCTCCCGCCTGTGGTCCTGGCCCGCTCCGAGGGCAGCGGATGCCCGACGCAGCCCCTTCACCGCAGCGAGGACTGCCGTGACCGGGCACACCCCGGAGCTCTGGTTGCCACCTGCTTTCAGGGCCGAGGGGCATCGCCCTGACCCTGCCGCCACCGTGCTTCGGCCCGCGGGGCCGCCAGTCCCGCCGCAGCCCCCCGTCCGCAGCGCGGCTGCTGAACCCCCACGCTCGGCCCCTCCCTCCCTCCCTCCCTCGGAAAGAAACCACATCAGGAAAGTATTCGGGGTATTTTTAGCGGCTTTTAATGCGATTTTGCAGCTGGAAGCGGGAGGGGCCTCCCCGCGCCGCCCGGACCACCGCGAAGGGCCCGCCCGCCGCCGCGCGCGTGCCGCCAGCAGGGGGAGCCCGCGCGCCGCCGCCGGGG